>NW_027447554.1:0-29259 GCF_038048845.1 Mixophyes fleayi | reverse complement strand
TCATGAATTGAATCATGTATCATGAATCATGAATCATGAATTGAATTATGAATCGATGAATCAAGATTTGAATCATGAATCATGAATCATAAATTGAATCATGAATCATGAATCATGAATTGAATCATGAAATTGAATCATGAATCATGAATCATGAATTGACATGAATCGAATCATGAATCATGAATTGAATCATGAATCATGAATTGAATCATGAATCATGAATTGAATCATGAATCAAGACTCATGAATCATGAATTGAATCATAAATCATGAATCATGATTGAATCATGATTGAATCATAATCGTTAATCATGAATCATGAATTGAATCATGATCATGAATCATGAATCATGAATTGAATTATGAATCATGAATCAAGATTTGAATCATGAATCATGAATCATAAATTGAATCATGAATCATGAATCATGAATTGAATCATGAATTGAATCATGAATCATGAATCAAATCATGAATCATGAATTGAATCATGAATCGAATCATGAATCATGAATTGAATCTAAGGAATCATGAATCATGAATTGAATCATGAATCATGAATTGAATAATGAATCAAGACTCATGAATCATGAATTGAATCATAAATCATGAATCATGAATTGAATCATGAATCATGAATCATGAATCATGAATCATGAATCATGAATCATGAATCATGAATTGAAATAATGAATCATGAATCATGAAATCGAATCATGAATCATGAGTCAAGAATCATGAATCGAATCATGAATCATGAATCATGAATTATGAATCAATGAATTGAATCATGAATCATTGAATCATGAATTGAATCATGAATCATGAATCATGAATATGAATTGAACATAAATCATGAATTGAATCATGAATCATGAATCTTGAATCATGAATCATGAATTGAATCATGAATTGAATCATGAATCATGAATCAATAAATCATGAATCATGAATTGAATCATGAATCATGAATCATGATCGAGATCATGAATCATGAATTGAATCAAGAATTGAATCATGAATCATGAATCATGAATCATAATTGAATCATAAATCATGAATCATGAATCGAATCATGAATCATGAAATCAAGAATCATGAATCGAATCATGAATCATGAATCAAATCATGAATCCATGAATCATGAATTGAATCATGAATCATGAATCATGAATCATGAATCATGAATCGAAACATGAATCATGAATCATGAATCATGAATCATGAATCATGTGAATTGAATCATGAATCATGAATCATGAATTGAATCATGAATCATGAATCATGAATCATGAATTATGAATCTTAAATCGAAATCAAAATCATGAATTGAATCATGTATCATGAGATCATGAATTATGAATTGAATCAATGAATCATGAATAATGAATTATGAATCTTAAATCGAATCATAAATCATGAATCATGAATCGAGTCATGAATCATGAATCATGAATCATGAATCATGAATTATGAATCTTAAATCGAATCATAAATCATGAATTGAATCATGAATCATGAATCATGAATTATGAATTGAATCATTAATCATGAATCATGAATTGAATCATGAATCATGAATCATGAATCATGAATCATGAATCATGAATTGGATCATGAATCATGAATCATGAATCGAATCATGAATCATGAATCAAGAATCATGAATCGAATCATGAATCATGAATTGAATCATGAATTGAATCATGAATCTGATTGATCATGAATCTGATTGGAATCATGAATCAAGAATCATGAATCGAATCATGATCATGAATTGAATCATGAATTGATTCATTAATCATGAATCATGAATTATGAATTGAATCATGAATCATGAATCATGAATCGAATCATGAATCATGAATCAAGAATCATGAATCGAATCATGAATCAGGAATCAAATCATGAATCATGAATCATGAATTGAATCATGAATCGAATCATGAATCATGAATCATGAATCGAATCATGAATCATGGATTGAATCATGAATCATGATTGAATCATGAATCATGAATTGAATCATGAATCATGAATTGAATCATGATCAAGAATCATGAATCGAATCATGAATCATGAATTGAATCATGAATTGAATCATGAATCATGAATCATGAATCATGAATTGAATCATGAATCATGAATCATGATCATGAATCGAATCATGAATCATGAATCAAGAATCATGAATCGAATCATGAATCAGGAATCAAATCATGAATCATGAATCATGAATTGAATCATGAAATCGAATCATGAATCATGATCATGAATTGAATCATGAATCATGAATTGAATCATGAATCTTGAATCCAATCATGATCATGAATTGAATCATGAATCGAATCATGAATCATGAATTGTATCATGAATCATGAATCGACTCATGAATCTTGAATCATGAATTGAATCATGAATCATGAATCATGAATTGAATAATGAATCATGAATCATAATTCGAATCATGAATCATGAGTCAAGAATCATGAATCGAATCATGAATCATGAATTGAATCATGAATCATGAATCATGAATTATGAATTGAATCATGAATCATAAATCATGAATCATAAATCGAATCATGAATCATTAGTCATGAATCGTGAATCATGAATCATGAATTGAATCATGAATCATGAATCATGAATTGAATCATAAATCATGAATCATGAATCATGATCATGAATCATGAATCATGAATCATGTATCGAATCATAATTCATGAATCATGAATTAAATCATGAATCATGAATTATGAATTGAATCATAAATCATGAATCATGATTGAATCATGAATCATGAATCATGAATAATGAATCATGAATTGAATAATGGATCATGAATCATGAATCGAATCATGAATCATGAGTCAAGAATCATGAATCGAATCATGAATCATGATCATGAATCATGAATTATGAATCATGAATTGAATCATGAATCATGAATCATGAATTGAATCATGAATCATGAATCATGATCATGAATCATGAATTGAATCATGAATTGAATCATGAATCATGAATCATGAATCTTGAATCATGAATCATGAATTGAATCATGAATTGAATCATGAATCATGAATCATGAATCATGAATCATGAATTGAATCATGAATCATGAATCATGAATCGAATCATGAATCATGAATTGAATCAAGAAGTTGAATCATGAATCATGAATCATGAATCATGAATCATGAATTAAATCATGAATCATGAATCATGAATCGAATCATGAATCATGAATCAAGAATCATGAATCGAATCATGAATCATGAATAAAATCATGAATCATGAATCATGAATTGAATCATGAATCATGAATCATGAATCATGAATCATTGAATCATGAATCATGAATCATGAATCGAATCATGAATCATGAATCATGAATTGAATCATGAATCATGAATCATGAATCATGAATCATGAATCTTAAATCGAATCATAAATCATGAATCATGAATCGAGTCATGAATCATGAATCATAAATCATGAATCATGAATTATGAATCTTAAATCGAATCATAAATCATGAATTGAATCATAAATCATGAATCATGAATTATGAATTGAATCATTAATCATGAATCATGAATTGACTCATGAATCATGAATCATGAATTGAATCATGAATCATGAATCATGAATCGAATCATGAATCATGAATCAAGAATCATGAATCGAATCATGAATCATGAATTGAATCATGAATTGAATCATGAATTATAAATTAAATCATGAATCATGAATTGAATCATGAATTGAATCATGAATTGAATCATGAATCATGAATCATGAATCATGAATTGAATCATGAATCATGAATCATGAATCATGCATTGAATCATGATTCATGAATCATGAATTGAATCATGAATCAAATCATGAATCATGAATCATAAATTGAATCATGAATCATGAATTGAATCATGAATCATGAATCATGAATCATGAATCAAATCATGAATCATGAATCAAGAATCATGAATTGAATCATGAATCATGAACCATGAATCATGAATCATGAATCATGAATCGAATCATGAATCATGAATCATGAATCATGAATCATGAATTGAATCATGAATCATGAATTGAATCATGAATCATGAATCATTAATCATGAATCATGAATCATGAATTATGAATCTTAAATCGAATCATAAATCATGAATCATGAATTGAATCATGAATCATGAATCATGAATTGAATCATGAATCATGAATCATGAATTATGAATTGAATCATTAATCATGAATCATGAATTGAATCATGAATCATGAATCAAGAATCATAAATCGAATTATGAATCATGAATCGGATCATGAATCATGAATCATGAATCATGAATCAAGAATCATAAATCGAATTATGAATCATGAATCGGATCATGAATCATGAATCATGAATCGAATCATGAATCATGAATCATGAATTGAATCATGAATCATGAATCATGAATCGAATCATGAATCATGAATCATGAATCATGAATCATGAATTGAATCATGAATCATGAATCATGAATTGAATCATGAATCATGAATCATGAATCATGAATCATGAATCGAATCATGAATCATGAATCATGAATCATGAATTGAATCATGAATCATGAATCATGAATTGAACCATGAATCATGAATCATGAATCATGAATTGAATCATGAATCATGAATCATGAATTGAATCATGAATCAAGAATCATGAATCATGAATCATGAATCATGAATTGAATCATGAATCATGAATCATGAATTGAATCATGAATCATGAATCATGAATCATGAATTGAATCATGAATCAAGAATCATGAATTGATTCATGAATCATGAATTGAATCATGAATTAAATCATGAATCATGAATTGAATCATGAATCATGAATCATGAATCGAATCATGAATCATGAATCAAGAATCATGAATTGAATCATGAATCATGAATCAAATCATGAATCATGAATCATGAATTGAATCATGAATCATGAATCATGAATCGAATCATGAATCATGAATCATGAATCATGAATCATGAATTGAATCATGAATCATGAATCATGAATTGAATCATGAATCATGAATCATGAATCATGAATTATGAATCTTAAATCGAATAATAAATCATGAATCGGATCATGAATCATGAATCATGAATTGAATCATGAATCATGAATCATGAATCGAATCATGAATCATGAATCATGAATTGAATCATGAATCATGAATCATGAATCGAATCATGAATCATGAATCAAGAATCATAAATCGAATTATGAATCATGAATCGGATCATGAATCATGAATCATGAATTGAATCATGAATCATGAATCATGAATCGAATCATGAATCATGAATCATGAATTGAATCATGAATCATGAATCATGAATCGAATCATGAATCATGAATCATGAATCATGAATCATGAATTGAATCATGAATCATGAATCATGAATTGAATCATGAATCATGAATCATGAATCATGAATCATGAATCGAATCATGAATCATGAATCATGAATCATGAATTGAATCATGAATCATGAATCATGAATTGAACCATGAATCATGAATCATGAATCATGAATCATGAATTGAATCATGAATCATGAATCATGAATTGAATCATGAATCAAGAATCATGAATCATGAATCATGAATCATGAATTGAATCATGAATCATGAATCATGAATTGAATCATGAATCATGAATCATGAATCATGAATTGAATCATGAATCAAGAATCATGAATTGATTCATGAATCATGAATTGAATCATGAATTAAATCATGAATCATGAATTGAATCATGAATCATGAATCATGAATCGAATCATGAATCAAGAATCATGAATTGAATCATGAATCATGAATCAAATCATGAATCATGAATTGAATCATGAATCATGAATCATGAATCGAATCATGAATCATGAATCATGAATCATGAATCATGAATTGAATCATGAATCATGAATCATGAATTGAATCATGAATCATGAATCATGAATTATGAATCTTAAATCGAATAATAAATCATGAATCATGAATCGAGTCATGAATCATGAATCATGAATTGAATCATGAATCATGAATCATGAATTGAATCATGAATCATGAATCATGAATTATGAATTGAATCATTAATCATGAATCATAAATTGAATCATGAATCATGAATCATGAATCATGAATCATGAATTGAATCATGAATCATGAATCATGAATCATGAATTGAATCATGAATCATGAATCATGAATTGAATCATGAATCAAGAATCATGAATCATGAATCATGAATTATGAATCTTAAATCGAATCATAAATCATGAATCATGAATTGAATCATGAATCATGAATCATGAATTGAATCATGAATCATGAATCATGAATCATGAATCGAATCATGAATCATGAATCATGAATTGAATCATGAATCAAGAATCATGAATCATGAATCATGAATCATGAATTGAATCATGAATCATGAATTGAATCATGAATCATGAATCATGAATAATGAATCATGAATTAAATCCTGAATCATAAATTAAATCATGAATTGAATCATGAATCATGAATCATGAATTAAATCATGAATTGAATCATGAATTATAAATTAAATCATAAATCATGAATTGAATCATGAATTGAATCATGAATTGAATCATGAATCATGAATTGAATCATGAATCATGAATCAAGAATCTAATCATGAATCATGAATCATAAATTGAATCATGAATCATGAATTGAATCATGAATCATGAATCATGAATCATGAATTGATTCATGAATCATGAATCTTGAATTGAATCATGAATTAAATTATGAATCATGAATCAAGATTTAAATCATGAATCATGAATCATGAATCATTAATTGAATCATGAATCATGAATCATTAATTGAATCATGAATTGAATCATAAATCATGAATTGAATCATAAATCATGAATCATGAATTGAATCATGAATCATGAATCAAATCATGAATCATGAATTGAATCATGAATCGAATTATGAATCATGAATTGAATCATGAATCATGAATCATGAATCATGAATCATGAATTGAATCATGAATCATGAATCATGAATTGAATCATGAATCAAGAATCATGAATCAAGAATCATGAATCATGAATTGAATCATGAATCATGAATCATGAATTGAATCATGAATCATGAATCATGAATTAAATCCTGAATCATAAATTGAATCATGTATTGAATCATGAATCATGAATCATGAATCATAAATTGAACCATGAATCATGAATCATGAAGTGAATCATGAATTGAATCATGAATCATGATTCATGAATTGAATCATGAATTGAATCATGAATTATAAATTAAATCATGAATCATGAATTGAATCATGAATTGAATCATGAATCATGAATTGAATCATGAATCATAAATCATGAATCATGAATCGAATCATGAATCATTAATCATGAATCGTGAATCATGAATCATGAATTGAATCATGAATCATGAATCATCAATCATGAATCATGAATCATGAATTGAATCATGAATCATGAATTGAATCATGAATCAAGAATCATGAATCATGAATCATGAATTGAATCATGAATCATGAATCATGAATTAAATCCTGAATCATAAATTGAATCATGTATTGAATTATGAATCATGAATCATGAATCGTGAATCATGAATCATGAATTGAATCATGAATCATGAATCATGAATCATGAATTGAATCATGAATCATGAATCATGAATTGAATCATGAATCAAGAATCATGAATCATGAATCATGAATCAAGAATCATGAATCATGAATCATGAATCATGAATTGAATCATGAATCATGAATCATGAATTGAATCATGAATCATGAATCATGAATTAAATCCTGAATCATAAATTGAATCATGTATTGAATCATGAATCATGAATCATGAATCATAAATTGAACCATGAATCATGAATCATGAAGTGAATCATGAATTGAATAATGAATCATGATTCATGAATTGAATCATGAATTAAATCATGAATTATAAATTAAATCATGAATCATGAATTGAATCATGAATTGAATCATGAATCATGAATTGAATCATGAATCATGAATTGAATCATGAATCATGAATCATGAATCATGAATTGAATCATGAATCATGAATCATGAATTGAATCATGAATCATGAATTGAATCATGAATCGAATCATGAATCATGAATTGAATCATGAATCATGAATCATAAATTTAATCATGAATCATGAATTGAATCATGAATCATGAATCATGAATCATGAATTGAATCATGAATCATGAATCTTGAATTGAATCATGAATTGAATTATGAATCATGAATCAAGAATTGAATCATGAATCAGGAATCATGAATCATGAATCATAAATTGAATCATGAATAATGAATCATGAATTGAATCATGAATTGAATCATGAATCATGAATCATGAATTGAATCATGAATCATGAATCATGAATTGAATCATGAATCATGAATTGAATCATGAATCATGAATTGAATCATGAATCGAATCATGAATCATGAATTGTATAATGAATCATGAATCGAATCATGAATCTTGAATCATAAATTGAATCATGAATCATGAATTGAATCATGAATCATGAATCATGAATCATGAATTGAACCATAAATCATGAATTGAATCATGAATCATGAATCTTGAATCATGAATCATGAATTGAATCATGAATTGAATCATGAATCATGAATCATAAATCATGAATCATGAATCGAATCATGAATCATTAATCATGAATCGTGAATCATGAATCATGAATTGAATCATGAATCATGAATCATGAATTGAATCATGAATCATGAATCATGAATCATGAATTGAATCATGAATCATGAATCATGAATCATGAATTGAATCATGAATCATGAATCATGGATCATGAATCGAATCGTGAATCATGAATCAAGAATCATGAATTGAATCATGAATCATGAATCGAATCATGAATCATGAATCATGAATTGAATCATGAATCATGAATTGAATCATGAATCATGAATCGAATCATGAATCATGAATTGAATCATGAATCATGAATCGAATCATGAATCATGAATCATGAATTGAATCATGAATCATGAATTGAATCATGAATCATGAATCGAATCATGAATCATGAATTGAATCATGAATCGAATCATGAATCATGAATTGTATCATGAATCATGAATCGAATCATGAATCTTGAATCATGAATTGAATCATGAATCGAATCATGAATCATGAATTGAATCATGAATCATGAATCATGAATCATGAATCATGAATTGAATCATGAATCATGAATCATGAATCATGAATTGAATCATGAATCATGAATCATGAATCATGAATTGACTCATGAATCATGAATCATGAATTGAATCATGAATCATGAATCATGAATCGAATCATGAATCATGAATCAAGAATCATGAATCGAATCATGAATCATGAATTGAATCATGAATTGAATCATGAATTATAAATTAAATCATGAATCATGAATTGAATCATGAATTGAATCATGAATCGAATCATGAATCATGAATCAAGAATCATGAATCGAATCATGAATCATGAATTGAATCATGAATTGAATCATGAATTATAAATTAAATCATGAATCATGAATTGAATCATGAATTGAATCATGAATTGAATCATGAATCATGAATCATGAATCATGAATTGAATCATGAATCATGAATCATGAATCATGCATTGAATCATGATTCATGAATCATGAATTGAATCATGAATCAAATCATGAATCATGAATCATAAATTGAATCATGAATCATGAATTGAATCATGAATCATGAATCATGAATCATGAATTGAATCATGAATCATGAATCTTGAATTAAATCATGAATTGAATTATGAATCAAGAATCAAGATTTGAATCATGAATCATGAATCATGAATCATGAATCATAAATTGAATCATGAATCATGAATTGAATCATGAATCATGAATCGAATCATGAATCATGAATCATGAATCAAGAATCATGAATCATGAATCACGAATCATGAATCATGAATCATGAATTGAATCATGAATTTAGAATGATGAATCGAATAATGAATCATGAATTGAATCATGAATCAAGAATGATGAATCGAATAATGAATTATGAATTGAATTAATGAATTGAATCATGAATTGAATCATGAATCATGAATCATGAATTGAATCATGAATTATGAATCTTGAATTGAATCATGAATCATGAATTGAATCATGAATCATGAATCATGAATCTTGAATTGAATCATGAATCATGAATCGTGAATCATGAATCATGAATTGAATCATGAATCAAGAATCATGAATCGAATCATGAATCATGAATTGAATCATGAATTGAATCATGAATTATGAATCATGAATCATGAATTGAATCATGAATCATGAATCATGAATCAAATCATGAATCATGAATCAAGAATCATGAATTGATTCATGAATCATGAACCATGAATCATGAATCATGAATCATGAATCGAATCATGAATCATGAATCATGAATCATGAATCATGAATTGAATCATGAATCATGAATTGAATCATGAATCATGAATCATTAATCATGAATCATGAATCATGAATTATGAATCTTAAATCGAATCATAAATCATGAATCATGAATTGAATCATGAATCATGAATCATGAATTGAATCATGAATCATGAATCATGAATTATGAATTGAATCATTAATCATGAATCATGAATTGAATCATGAATCATGAATCATGAATCATGAATCATGAATTGAATCATGAATCATGAATCATGAATCGAATCATGAATCATGAATCAAGAATCATAAATCGAATTTTGAATCATGAATCGGATTATGAATCATGAATCATGAATTGAATCATGAATCATGAATCATGAATCGAATCATGAATCATGAATCATGAATTGAATCATGAATCATGAATCATGAATCGAATCATGAATCATGAATCATGAATCATGAATCATGAATTGAATCATGAATCATGAATCATGAATTGAATCATGAATCATGAATCATGAATCATGAATCATGAATTGAATCATGAATCATGAATCATGAATTGAACCATGAATCATGAATCATGAATCATGAATTGAATCATGAATCATGAATCATGAATTGAATCATGAATCAAGAATCATGAATCATGAATCATGAATCATGAATTGAATCATGAATCATGAATCATGAATTGAATCATGAATCATGAATCATGAATTGAATCATAAATCAAGAATCATGAATTGAATCATGAATCATGAATCATGAATTGAATCATGAATCATGAATCATGAATTGAATCATGAATCATGAATCATGAATCATGAATTGAATCATGAATCAAGAATCATGAATTGATTCATGAATCATGAATTGAATCATGAATTGAATCATGAATCATGAATTGAATCATGAATCATGAATCATGAATCGAATCATGAATCATGAATCAAGAATCATGAATTGAATCATGAATCATGAATCATATCATGAATCATGAATTGAATCATGAATCATGAATCATGAATCATGAATCATGAATCGAATCATGAATCATGAATCATGAATCATGAATTGAATCATGAATCATGAATCATGAATTGAATCATGAATCATGAATCATGAATCATGAATTATGAATCTTAAATCGAATAATAAATCATGAATCATGAATCGAGTCATGAATCATGAATCATGAATTGAATCATGAATCATGAATCATGAATTGAATCATGAATCATGAATCATGAATTATGAATTGAATCATTAATCATGAATCATAAATTGAATCATGAATCATGAATCATGAATCATGAATCATGAATTGAATCATGAATCATGATTTATGAATCGAATCATGAATCAAGAATCATGAATCGAATCATGAATCATGAATCGAATCATGAATCATGAATCATGAATTGAACCATGAATCATGAATCATGAATCATGAATCGAATCATGAATCATGAATCATGAATTGAATCATGAATCAATAATCATGAATCATGAATCATGAATCATGAATTGAATCATGAATCATGAATCATGAATTGAATCATGAATCATGAATCATGAATAATGAATCATGAATTAAATCCTGAATCATAAATTAAATCATGAATTGAATCATGAATCATGAATCATGAATTAAATCATGAATTGAATCATGAATTATAAATTAAATCATAAATCATGAATTGAATCATGAATTGAATCATGAATCATGAATCATGAATTGAATCATGAATCATGAATCATGAATCTAATCATGAATCATGAATCATAAATTGAATCATGAATCATGAATCATGAATCATGAATTGAATCATGAATCATGAATCTTGAATTGAATCATGAATTAAATTATGAATCATGAATCAAGATTTAAATCATGAATCATGAATCATGAATCATTAATTGAATCATGAATCATGAATCATTAATTGAATCATGAATTGAATCATAAATCATGAATTGAATCATAAATCATGAATCATGAATTGAATCATGAATCATGAATCAAATCATGAATCATGAATTGAATCATGAATCGAATTATGAATCATGAATTGAATCATGAATCATGAATCATGAATCATGAATCATGAATTGAATCATGAATCATGAATCATGAATTGAATCATGAATCAAGAATCATGAATCAAGAATCATGAATCATGAATTGAATCATGAATCATGAATCATGAATTGAATCATGAATCATGAATCATGAATTAAATCCTGAATCATAAATTGAATCATGTATTGAATCATGAATCATGAATCATGAATCATAAATTGAACCATGAATCATGAATCATGAATTGAATCATGAATCATGATTCATGAATTGAATCATGAATTGAATCATGAATTATAAATTAAATCATGAATCATGAATTGAATCATGAATTGAATCATGAATCATGAATTGAATCATGAATCATAAATCATGAATCATGAATCGAATCATGAATCATTAATCATGAATCGTGAATCATGAATCATGAATTGAATCATGAATCATGAATCATGAATCATGAATCATGAATCATGAATTGAATCATGAATCATGAATTGAATCATGAATCAAGAATCATGAATCATGAATCATGAATTGAATCATGAATCATGAATCATGAATTAAATCCTGAATCATAAATTGAATCATGTATTGAATTATGAATCATGAATCATGAATCGTGAATCATGAATCATGAATTGAATCATGAATCATGAATCATGAATCATGAATTGAATCATGAATCATGAATCATGAATTGAATCATGAATCAAGAATCATGAATCAAGAATCATGAATCATGAATCATGAATCATGAATCATGAATTGAATCATGAATCATGAATCATGAATTGAATCATGAATCATGAATCATGAATTAAATCCTGAATCATAAATTGAATCATGTATTGAATCATGAATCATGAATCATGAATCATAAATTGAACCATGAATCATGAATCATGAAGTGAATCATGAATTGAATCATGAATTAAATCATGAATTATAAATTAAATCATGAATCATGAATTGAATCATGAATTAAATCATGAATTATAAATTAAATCATGAATCATGAATTGAATCATGAATTGAATCATGAATCATGAATTGAATCATGAATCATGAATCATGAATCATGAATTGAATCATGAATCATGAATCATGAATTGAATCATGAATCATGAATCATGAATTGAATCATGAATCGAATCATGAATCATGAATTGAATCATGAATCATAAATTTAATCATGAATCATGAATTGAATCATGAATCATGAATCATGAATCATGAATTGAATCATGAATCATGAATCTTGAATTGAATCATGAATCATAAATTTAATCATGAATCATGAATTGAATCATGAATCATGAATCATGAATCATGAATTGAATCATGAATCATGAATCTTGAATTGAATCATGAATTGAATTATGAATCATGAATCAAGAATTGAATCATGAATCAGGAATCATGAATCATGAATCATAAATTGAATCATGAATAATGAATTGAATCATGAATTGAATCATGAATCATGAATCATGAATTGAATCATGAATCATGAATTGAATCATGAATCATGAATTGAATCATGAATCGAATCATGAATCATGAATTGTATAATGAATCATGAATCGAATCATGAATCTTGAATCATAAATTGAATCATGAATTATGAATTGAATCATGAATCATAAATCATGAATCATGAATCGAATCATGAATCATTAATCATGAATCGTGAATCATGAATCTTGAATTGAATCATGAATCATGAATCATGAATTGAATCATGAATCATGAATTGAATCATAAATCATGAATCATGAATCATGAATCATGAATCATAAATCGAATCATGTATCATGAATCATGTATCGAATCATGAATCATGAATTGAATCATGAATCATGAATCATGAATTATGAATTGAATCATGAATCATGAATCATGAATTGAATCATGAATCATGAATCATGAATCATGAATTATGAATTGAATCATGAATCATGAATCATGAATTGAATCATGAATCATGAATCATGAATCATGAATCATGAATTGAATCATGAATCATGAATCATGAATTGAATCATGAATCATGAATTGAATCATGAATCATGAATCGAATCATGAATCATGAATCATGAATTGAATCATGAATCATGAATCATGAATCATGAATCGAATCATGAATCGAATCATGAATCATGAATCGAATCATGAATCATGAATTGAATCATGAATCATGAATCATGAATTGAATCATGAATCATGAATCATGAATCATGAATCATTAATCATGAATCATTTATCATGAATCATGAATTGAATCATGAATCATGAATTGAATTATGAATTGAATCCTGAATCATGATTCATGAATCATAAATTGAACCACGAATCAAGAATCATGAAGTGAATTATAAAATTGAATCATGAATCATGATTCATGAATTGAATCATGAATTGAATCATGAATTATAAATTAAATCATGAATCATGAATTGAATCATGAATTGAATCATGAATCATGAATCATGAATTGAATCATGAATCATGAATCATGAATTGAATCATGAATCATCAATCATGAATTGAATCATGAATCGATTAATGAATCATGAATTGAATCATGAATCATGAATCATAAATTGAATCATGAATCATGAATGAATTCATGAATCATGAATCATGAATCATGAATTGAATCATGAGTCATGAATCTTGAATTGAATCATGAATTGAATTATGAATCATGAATCAAGAATTGAATCATGAATCATAAATCATAAATTGAATCATGGATCATGACTCATGAATTGAATCATGAATTGAATCATGAATTGAATCATGAATCATGAATCATGAATTGAATCATGAATCCCGAATCATGAATTGAATCATGAACCATGAATCGATTCATGAATCATGAATTGAATCATGAATCGAATCATGAATCATGAATCATGAATTGTATCATAAATCATAAATCGAATCATGAATCTTGAATCATGAATTGAATCAAGAATCATGAATCATGAATCATGAATTGAATAATGAATCATGAATCATGAATCGAATCATGAGTCAAGAATCATGAATCAAATCATGAATCATGAATCATGAATCATGAATCATGAATTGAATCATGAATCATGAATCATGAATTGAATCATGAATCATGAATCATGAATCATGAATCATGAATTGAATCATGCATCATGAATCATGAATTGAATCATGAATCATGAATCATGAATCATGAATCATGAATTGAATCATGAATCATGAATCATGAATTGAATCATGAATCATGAATCATGAATCATGAATCATGAATTGAATCATGCATCATGAATCATGAATTGAATCATGAATCATGAATTGAATCATGAATCATGAATCATGAATCATGAATCATGAATCATGAATTGAATCATGAATCATGAATCATGAATCGAATCATGAATCATGAATTGAATCATGAATTGAATCATGAATCATGAATCATGAATCATGAATTGAATCATGAATCATGAATCGAATCATGAATCATGAATCAAGAATCATAAATCGAATCATGAATCATGAATCAAATCATGAATCATGAATCATGAAATGAATCATAAATCATGAATCATGAATCATGAATCATGAATCATGAATTGAATCATGAGTCATGAATCTTGAATTGAATCATGAGTCATGAATCTTGAATTGAATCATGAATTGAATTATGAATCATGAATCAAGAATTGAATCATGAATCATAAATCATAAATTGAATCATGGATCATGACTCATGAATTGAATCATGAATTGAATCATGAATTGAATCATGAATCATGAATCATGAATTGAATCATGAATCCCGAATCATGAATTGAATCATGAACCATGAATCGAATCATGAATCATGAATTGAATCATGAATCGAATCATGAATCATGAATCATGAATTGTATCATAAATCATAAATCGAATCATGAATCTTGAATCATGAATTGAATCAAGAATCATGAATCATGAATCATGAATTGAATAATGAATCATGAATCATGAATCGAATCATGAGTCAAGAATCATGAATCAAATCATGAATCATGAATCATGAATCATGAATCATGAATCATGAATCATGAATTGAATCATGCATCATGAATCATGAATTGAATCATGAATCATGAATTGAATCATGAATCATGAATCATGAATCATGAATCATGAATCATGAATCATGAATTGAATCATGAATCATGAATCATGAATCGAATCATGAATTGAATCATGAATTGAATCATGAATCATGAATCATGAATCATGAATTGAATCATGAATCATGAATCGAATCATGAATCATGAATCAAGAATCATGAATCGAATCATGAATCATGAATCAAATCATGAATCATGAATCATGAAATGAATCATAAATCATGAATCATGAATCATGAATCATGAATCAAATCATGAATCATGAATCATGAATCATAAATCATGAATAATGAATCATGAATTGAATCATGAATCATGAATCATGAATTGAATCATGAATCATGATTAATGAATCATGAATCATGAATCATGAATTATGAATCTTAAATCGAATCATGAATCATGAATCATGAATCGAACCATGAATCATGAATCATGACTTGAATCATGAATCATGAATTATGAATTGAATCATTAATCATGAATCATGAATGGAATCATGAATCATGAGTCAAGAATCATGAATCGAATCATGAATCATGAATCATGAATCATTAATCGAATCATGAATCATGAATCATGAATCGAATCATGAATCATGAATCATGAATCATGAATCGAATCATGAATCATGAATCATGAATCGAATCATGAATCATGAGTCAAGAATCATGAATCGAATCATGAATCATGAATCATGAATCATAATTCGAATCATGAATCATGAATTGAATCATGAATCATGAATCATGAATTGAATCATGAATCATGAATTGAATCATGAATCGAATCATGAATCATGAATTTTATCATGAATCATAAATCGAATCATGAATCTTGAATCATGAATTGAATCATGAATCATGAATCATGAATCATGAATTGAATCATGAATCATGAATCAAGAATCATGAATCGAATCATGAATCATGAATCATGAAACATGAATCATAAATCGAATCATGAATCATGAATCATGAATCGAATCATGAATCATGAATCATGAATTATGAATTGAATCATGAATCATGAATCATGAATTGAATCATGAATCATGAATCATGAATCATGAATTATGAATTGAATCATGAATCATGAATCATGAATTGAATCATGAATCATGAATCATGAATCATGAATTGAATCATGAATCATGAATCATAAATTCAATCATGAATCATGAATCATGAATCATGAGTCATAAATCGAATCATGAATCATGAATCATGAATCGAATTATGAATCATGAATCATGAATCATGAATTGAATCATGAATCATGAATCATGAATCATGAATCATGAATTGAATCATGAATCATGAATCATGAATTGAATCATGAATCATGAATCATGAATCATGAATTGAAACATGAATCAAGAATCATGAATTGAATCATGAATCATGAATCTTGAATCATGAATCATGAATTGAATCATGAATCATGAATTGAATCATGAATCATGAATCATGAATCATGAATTGAATCATGAATCATGAATCATGAATCATGAATCATGAATTGAATCATGAATCATGAATTGAATCATGAATCATGAATCATGAATCATGAATCATGAATTGAATCATGAATTGAATCATGAATCATGAATCATGAATCATGAATCATGAATCATGAATCGAATCATGAATCATGAATCAAGATTCATGACTCGAATCATGAATCATGAATCGAATCATGAATCATGAATCATGAATTGAATCATGAATCATGAATCATGAATCATGAATCATGAATCGAATCATGAATCATGAATCATGAATAATGAATCATGAATTGAATCATGAATCATGAATCATGAATTGAATCATGAATCATGAATCATGAATCATGAATCATGAATTATGAATCTTAAATCGAATCATGAATCATGAATCATGAATCAAATCATGAATCATGAATCATGAATTGAATCATGAATCATGAATTATGAATTGAATCATGAATCATGAATCATGAATTGAATCATGAATCATGAATCATGAATTGAATCATGAATCAAGAATCATGAATCATGAATCATGAATCATGAATTGAATCATGAATCATGAATCATGAATTGAATCATGAATTATGAATTAAATCCTGATTCATAAATTGAATCATGAATTGAATCATGAATCATGAATCATGAATCATAAATTGAACCATGAATCATGAATCATGAATTGAATTATGAATTCAATCATGAATCATGAATCATGAATTGAATCATGAATCATGAATCATGATTGAATCATGAATCATGAATCATGAATCATGAATTGAATCATAAATCATAAATCATGAATTGAATCATGAATCGAATCATAATTCATGAATCATAAATTGAATCATGAATCATGAATTGAATCATGAATCATAAATTGAATCATGAATCATGAATTGAATCATGAATCATGAATTGAATCATGAATCATGAATCATGAATCATGAATTGAATCATGAATCATGAATCTTGAATTGAATCATGAATTGAATTATGAATCATGAATCAAGATTTGAATCATGAATCATGAATCATGAATCATAAATTGAATCATGAATCATAAATTGAATCATGAATCATGAATTGAATCATGAATTGAATCATGAATCATGAATTGAATCATAAATCATGAATCATGAATTGAATCATGAATCATGAATCGAATCATGAATCATGAATTGAATCATGAATCGAATCATGAATCATGAATCGAATCATGAATCTTGAATCATGAATTGAATAATGAATCATGAATCATGAATCGAATCATGAATCAGGAGTCAAGAATCATAAATCGAATCATGAATCATGAATCATGAATTGAATCATGAATCATGAATCATGAATTATGAATTGAATCATGAATCATGAATCATGAATTGAATCATAAATCATGAATCATGAATCGAATCATGAATCATGAATCAAGAATCATGAATCGAATCATGAATCATGAATCAAATCATGAATCATGAATCATGAATTGAATAATGAATCATGAATCATGAATCATGAATCGAATCATGAATCATAAATCATGAATCATGAATTGAATCATGAATTCATGAATCATGAATCATGAATTGAATCATGAATCATGAATCATGAATCATGAGTCATGAATCATGAATTGAATCATGAATCATGAACCATGAATTGAATCATGAATCATGAATCATGAATCATGAATCATGAATCATTTATCATGAATCATGAATTGAATCATGAATCATGAATCATGAATTGAATCATGAATTAAATCCTGAATCATAAATTGAATTATGAATTGAATCCTGAATCATGATTCATGAATCATAAATTGAACCACGAATCAAGAATCATGAAGTGAATTATAAAATTGAATCATGAATCATGATTCATGAATTGAATCATGAATTGAATCATGAATTATAAATTAAATCATGAATCATGAATTGAATCATGAAATGAATCATGAATCATGAATCATGAATCATGAATTGAATCATGAATCGAATCATGAATCATGAATTGAATCATGAATCATGAATCATAAATTGAATCATGAATCATGAATGGAATCATGAATCAAGAATCATGAATCATGAATTGAACTATGAGTCATGAATCTTGAATTGAATCATGAGTCATGAATCTTGAATTGAATCATGAATTGAATTATGAATCATGAATCAAGAATTGAATCATGAATCATAAATCATAAATTGAATCATGAATCATGAATCATGAATTGAATCATGAATCATAAATCATAAATTGAATCATGAATCATGAATCATGAATCATGAATCATTAATTGAATCATGAATCCCGAATCATGAATTGAATCATGAACCATGAATCGAATCATGAATCATGAATCATGAATCATGAATCATGAATCATGAATCATGAATCATGAATCATTTATCATGAATCATGAATTGAATCATGAATCATGAATCATGAATTGAATCATGAATTAAATCCTGAATCATAAATTGAATTATGAATTGAATCCTGAATCATGATTCATGAATCATAAATTGAACCACGAATCAAGAATCATGAAGTGAATTATAAAATTGAATCATGAATCATGATTCATGAATTGAATCATGAATTGAATCATGAATTATAAATTAAATCATGAATCATGAATTGAATCATGAAATGAATCATGAATCATGAATCATGAATCATGAATTGAATCATGAATCCCGAATCATGAATTGAATCATGAACCATGAATCGAATCATGAATCATGAATCATGAATTGTATCATAAATCATAAATCGAATCATGAATCTTGAATCATGAATTGAATCAAGAATCATAAATCATGAATCATGAATTAAATAATGAATCATTAATCATGAATCGAATCATGAGTCAAGAATCATGAATCAAATCATGAATCATGAATCATGAATCATGAATCATGAATTGAATCATGAATCATGAATCATGAATTGAATCATGAATCATGAATCATGAATCATGAATTGAATCATGAATCATGAATCATGAATTGAATCATGAATCATGAATCTTGAATCATGAATCATGAATTGAATCATGAATCATGAATCATGAATCATGAATTTAATCATGAATCATGAATCGAATCATGAATCATGAATTGAATCACGAATCATGAATCATGAATCATGAATCATGAATCATGAATTGAATCATGAATCATGAATCATGAATCGAATCATGAATCATGAATTGAATCATGAATTGAATCATGAATCATGAATCATGAATTGAATCATAATTCATGAATCTTGAATCGAATCATGAATCATGAATCAAGAATCATGAATTAAATCATGAATCAAATCATGAATCATGAATCATGAAATGAATCATGAATCATGAATCATGAATAATGAATCATGAATTGAATCATGAATCATGAATTGAATCATGAATCATGAATTATGAATCTTAAATCGAATCATGAATCATGAATCATGAATCGAATCATGAATCATGAATCATGACTTGAATCATGAATCATGAATTATGAATTGAATCATTAATCATGAATCATGAATGGAATCATGAATCATGAATCATGAATCATGAATCATGAATTGAATCATGAATCATGAATTATGTATTGAATCATGAATCAATAATCATGAATCATGAATCATGAATCATGAATTGAATCATGAATCATGAATCATGAATTGAATCATGAATCGTGAATCATGAATCATAAATTGAACCATGAATCATGAATCATGAATTGAATTATGAATCATGAATTGAATCATGAATCATAAATTGAATCATGAATCATGAATCATGAATTGAATCATGAATCGAATCATGAATCGAATCATGAATCATGAATTGAATCATGAATCATAAATTGAATCATGAATCATGAATCATGAATTGAATCATGAATCGAATCATGAATCATGAATCATAAATTGAATCATGAATCATGAATTGAATCATGAATCATAAATTGAATCATGAATCATGAATTGAATCATGAATCATGAATCATGAATTGAATCATGAATCTTGAATTGAATCATGAATTGAATTATGAATCATGAATCAAGATTTGAATCATGAATCATTAATCATGAATCATGAATCATAAATTGAATCATGAATCATAAATTGAATCATGAATCATGAATCATGAATTGAATCATGAATTGAATCATGAATTGAATCATGAATCATGAATTGAATCATGAATCATGAATTGAATCATGAATCATGAATCGTGAATTGAATCATGAATCATGAATCGAATCATGAATCATGAATTGAATCATGAATCAAATCATGAATCATGAATCAAATCATGAATCATGAATCGAATCATGAATCTTGAATCATGAATTGAATCATGAATCATGAATCATGAATCATGAATTGAATAATGAATCATGAATCATGAATCGAATCATGAATTATGAATCATGAATCATGAATCATAAATCGAATCATGAATCATGAATTGAATCATGAATCATGAATCATGAATTGAATCATGAATCATGAATCATGAATTGAATCATGAATCATGAATCGAATCATGAATCATGAATTGAATCATGAATCGAATCATGAATCATGAATTGTATCATGAATCATGAATCAAATCATGAATCTTGAATCATGAATTGAATCATGAATCATGAATCATTAATTATGAATTGAATCATGAATCATGAATCATGAATTGAATCATGAATCATGAATCAAGAATCATGCATCGAATCATGAATCGAATCATGAATCATGAATCATGATCCATGAATCAGGAATTGAATCATGAATCATGAATCATGAATCAGGAATTGAATCATGAATCATGAATTGAATCATGAATCATGAATCATGAATCATAAATCGAATCATGAATCATGAATCATGAATCATGAATCGAATCATGAATCATGAATCATGAATCATGAATTGAATCATGAATCATGAATCATGAATTATGAATTGAATCATGAATCATGAATTGAATCATGAATCATGAATCATGAATCATGAATTGAATCATGAATCATGAATCATGAATTCAATCATGAATCATGAATCATGAATCATGAATCATGAATCATGAATTATGAATTGAATCATGAATCATGAATCATGAATTGAATCATGAATCATGAATCATGAATCATGAATTGAATCATGAATCATGAATCATGAATCATGAATTGAATCATGAATCATGAATCATGAATTGAATCATGAATCATGAATCTTGAATCATGAATCATGAATTGAATCATGAATCATGAATTGAATCATGAATCATAAATTGAATCATGAATCATGAATTGAATCATGAATCATGAATCATGAATCATGAATTGAATCATGAATCATGAATCTTGAATTGAATCATGAATTGAATTATGAATCATGAATCAAGATTTGAATCATGAATCATGAATCATGAATCATAAATTGAATCATGAATCATAAATTGAATCATGAATCATGAATCATGAATTAAATCATGAATTGAATCATGAATCATGAATTGAATCATGAATCATGAATCATGAATTGAATCATGAATCATGAATTGAATCATGAATTATGAATTGAATCATGAATCGAATCATGAATCATGAATTGTATCATGAATCATGAATCGAATCATGAATCATGAATCATGAATTGAATAATGAATCATGAATCATGAATCGAATCATGAATCAGGAGTCAAGAATCATAAATCGAATCATGAATCATGAATCATGAATTGAATCATGAATCATGAATCATAAATTATAAATTGAATCATGAATCATGAATCATGAATTGAATCATAAATCATGAATCATGAATCGAATCATGAATCATGAATCAAGAATCATGAATCGAATCATGAATCATGAATCAAATCATGAATCATGAATCATGAATTGAATAATGAATCATGAATCATGAATCATGAATCGAATCATGAATCATGAATCATGAATTGAATCATGAATTCATGAATCATGAATCATGAATTGAATCATGAATCATGAATCATGAATCATGAATCATGAATTGAATCATGAATCATGAACCATGAATTGAATCATGAATCATGAATCATGAATCATGAATCATGAATCATTTATCATGAATCATGAATTGAATCATGAATCATGAATTGAATCATGAATTAAATCCTGAATCATAAATTGAATTATGAATTGAATCCTGAATCATGATTCATGAATTGAATCATGAATCATGAATTGAGTCATGAATTGAATCAAGAATCATGAATCATGAATCATGAATTGAATCATGAATCATGAATCTTGAATCGAATCATGAATCATGAATCAAGAATCATGAATCGAATCATGAATCATGAATCGAATCATGAATCATGAATCAAATCATGAATCATGAATCATGAAATGAATCATGAATCATGAATCATGAATCATGAATCATGAATCGAATCATGAAGCATGAATCATGAATGATGAATCATGAATTGAATCATGAATCATGAATTGAATCATGAATCATGAATTATGAATCTTAAATTGAATCATGAATCATGAATCGAATCATGAATCATGAATCATGACTTGAATCATGAATCATGAATTATGAATTGAATCATTAATCATGAATCATGAATGGAATCATGAATCATGAATCATGAATCATGAATTGAATCATGAATCATGAATCATGAATTGAATCATGAATCAAGAATCATGAATCATGAATCATGAATCATGAAATGAATCATGAATCATGAATCATGAATTGAATCATGAATTATGAATCATGAATCATGAATTAAATCCTGAATCATAAATTGAATCATAAATTGAATCATGAATTGAATCATGAATCGTGAATCATGAATCATAAATTGAACCATGAATCATGAATCATGAATTGAATTATGAATTGAATCATGAATCATGATTTGAATCATGAATCATGAATCATGAATTGAATCATGAATCATGAATCATAAATTGAATCATGAATAATGAATCATGAATTGAATCATGAATCGAATCATGAATAATGAATCATAAATTGAATCATGAATCATGAATTGAATCATGAATCATAAATTGAATTATGAATCATGAATTGAATCATGAATCATGAATTGAATCATGAATCATGAATCATGAATTGAATCATGAATCATGAATCTTGAATTGAATCATGAATTGAATCATGAATCATGAATCATGAATTGAATCATGAATCATAAATTGAATCATGAATCATGAATCATGAATCATAAATTGAATCATGAATCATGAATCATGAATTGAATCATGAATTGAATCATGAATCATGAATTGAATCATGAATCATGAATTGAATCATGAATCATGAATCATGAATTGAATCATGAATCATGAATCGAATCATGAATCATGAATTGAATCATGAATCAAATCATGAATCATGAATTGTATCATGAATCATGAATCGAATCATGAATCTTGAATCATGAATTGAATCATGAATCATGAATCATGAATTGAATAATGAATCATGAATCATGAATCGAATCATGAATCATGAGTCAAGAATCATGAATCGAATCATGAATTATGAATCATGAATCATGAATCATAAATCGAATCATGAATCATGAATTGAATCATGAATCATGAATCATGAATTGAATCATGAATCATGAATCATGAATTGAATCATGAATCATGAATCGAATCATGAATCATGAATTGAATCATGAATCGAATCATGAATCATGAATTGAATCATGAATCATGAATCGAATCATGAATCTTGAATCATGAATTGAATCATGAATCATGAATCATTAATTATGAATTGAATCATGAATCATGAATCATGAATTGAATCATGAATCATGAATCAAGAATCATGCATCGAATCATGAATCATGAATCGAATCATGAATCATGAATCATGAATTGAATCATAAATCATGAATCAGGAATTGAATCATGAATCATGAATCATGAATCATGAATTGAATCATGAATCATGAATCATGAATTGAATCATGAATCATGAATCATGAATCATGAATCATGAATCATGAATCATGAATCATGAATCATGAATTGAATCATGAATCATGAATCATGAATTGAATCATGAATCATGAATCATGAATCATGAATCATGAATCATGAATCATGAATTGAATCATGAATCATGAATCATGAATTGAATCATGAATCATGAATCTTGAATCATGAATCATGAATTGAATCATGAATCATGAATCATGAATTATGAATTTAATCATGAATCATGAATCATGAATCGAATCATGAATCTTGAATTGAATCATGAATTGAATCATGAATCATGAATCATGAATCATGAATCATGAATTTAATCATGAATCATGAATCATGAATCGAATCATGAATCATGAATTGAATCATGAATTGAATCAAGAATCATGAATCATGAATCATGAATTGAATCATGAATCATGAATCTTGAATCGAATCATGAATCAAGAATCATGAATCGAATCATGAATCATGAATCGAATCATGAATCATGAATCAAATCATGAATCATGAATCATGAAATGAATCATGAATCATGAATCATGAATCATGAATCGAATCATGAAGCATGAATCATGAATGATGAATGATGAATCATGAATTGAATCATGAATCATGAATTGAATCATGAATCATGAATTATGAATCTTAAATCGAATCATGAATCATGAATCATGAATCGAATCATGAATCATGAATCATGACTTGAATCATGAATCATGAATTATGAATTGAAACATTAATCATGAATCATGAATGGAATCATGAATCATGAATCATGAATCATGAATCATGAATTGAATCATGAATCATGAATCATGAATTGAATCATGAATCAAGAATCATGAATCATGAATCATGAATTGAATCATGAATCATGAATCATGAATTGAATCATGAATTATGAATCATGAATCATGAATTAAATCCTGAATCATAAATTGAATCATAAATTGAATCATGAATTGAATCATGAATCGTGAATCATGAATCATACATTGAACCATGAATCATGAATCATGAATTGAATTATGAATTGAATCATGAATCATGAATTGAATCATGAATCATGAATCATGAATTGAATCATGAATCATGAATCATAAATTGAATCATGAATCATGAATCATGAATTGAATCATGAATCGAATCATGAATAATGAATCATAAATTGAATCATGAATCATGAATTGAATCATGAATCATAAATTGAATCATGAATCATGAATTGAATCATGAATCATGAATCATGAATTGAATCATGAATCATGAATCTTGAATTGAATCATGAATTGAATCATGAATCATGAATTGAATCATGAATCATAAATTGAATCATGAATCATGAATCATGAATCATAAATTGAATCATGAATCATGAATCATGAATTGAATCATGAATTGAATCATGAATTGAATCATGAATCATAATTTGAATCATCAATCATGAATTGAATCATGAATCATGAATCATGAATCATGAATCGAATCATGAAGCATGAATCATGAATCATGAATCATGAATTGAATCATGAATCATGAATTGAATCATGAATCATGAATTATGAATCTTAAATCGAATCATGAATCATGAATCATGAATCGCATCATGAATCATGAATCATGACTTGAATCATGAATCATGAATTATGAATTGAATCATTAATCATGAATCATGAATGGAATCATGAATCATGAATCATGAATCATGAATCATGAATTGAATCATGAATCATGAATCATGAATTGAATCATGAATCAAGAATCATGAATCATGAATTGAATCATGAATCATGAATCATGAATTGAATCATGAATTATGAATCATGAATCATGAATTAAATCCTGAATCATAAATTGAATCATAAATTGAATCATGAATTGAATCATGAATCGTGAATCATGAATCATACATTGAACCATGAATCATGAATCATGAATTGAATTATGAATTGAATCATGAATCATGAATTGAATCATGAATCATGAATCATGAATTGAATCATGAATCATGAATCATAAATAGAATCATGAATCATGAATCATGAATTGAATCATGAATCGAATCATGAATAATGAATCATAAATTGAATCATGAATCATGAATTGAATCATGAATCATAAATTGAATCATGAATCATGAATTGAATCATGAATCATGAATCATGAATTGAATCATGAATCATGAATCTTGAATTGAATCATGAATTGAATCATGAATCATGAATCATGAATTGAATCATGAATCATAAATTGAATCATGAATCATGAATCATGAATCATAAATTGAATCATGAATCATGAATCATGAATTGAATCATGAATTGAATCATGAATTGAATCATGAATCATGAATTGAATCATGAATCATGAATTGAATCATGAATCATGAATCATGAATTGAATCATGAATCATGAATCGAATCATGAATCATGAATTGAATCATGAATCAAATCATGAATCATGAATTGTATCATGAATCATGAATCGAATCGTGAATCTTGAATCATGAATTGAATCATGAATCATGAATCATGAATTGAATAATGAATCATGAATCATGAATCGAATCATGAATCATGAGTCAAGAATCATGAATCGAATCATGAATTATGAATCATGAATCATGAATCATAAATCGAATCATGAATCATGAATTGAATCATGAATCATGAATCATGAATTGAATCATGAATCATGAATCATGAATTGAATCATGAATCATGAATCGAATCATGAATCATGAATTGAATCATGAATCGAATCATGAATCATGAATTGAATCATGAATCATGAATCGAATCATGAATCTTGAATCATGAATTGAATCATGAATCATGAATCATTAATTATGAATTGA
>NW_027447553.1:0-29269 GCF_038048845.1 Mixophyes fleayi | reverse complement strand
AAAAAACATACTGTTAGGTTAATTGGCTGCTATCAAAATTGACCCTAGTCTCTCCCTCTCTGTCTGTGTGTGAGTGTGTGTCTATATTAGGGAATTTAGACTGTAAGCTCCAATAGGGTAGGGACTGATGTGAATGGGTTCTCTGTACAGCGCTGCGCTATTAGTGACACTATATAAATAAATGATAATGAGGATGATGATGATATGTGTTTACTATGCCTATACACATAGCCAGCTTCCACACTTGATTGGCAGATTAATGCATCATTATTGCTAAGTTTGATAACAGTTGTCTAATACAGTGACACTGGTAGAGAAAACCACTATAGACATTCACATAAGCAGCTCTCATCATCATCATTTATGGCATAAGACTTCTTTAATTATACTAAGTTTTTGAGCAGGTCTGCATTATACTTAATTATATAAGGGAGATGTACTTTTAGTAAAAAGTAGCTCTCCAATTTCAAAAGTACATCAACGTAGTATTAATACTTAGATTTAAAGGTGTTCTGGGATCAATGAAATACATTCCCAGCAGCCATCACCCTTTGCCTCTATCTTATTGCATATTTTGTCCTAATGTGCTTTCATATTTACATGTCACCATGTTTCCATTGGCTAGTACCTTAAAGTCAGATGTCTGTCAAGCAAACTGACCAGTGACAGAATTGCTTTGTGAGGTTTACATCTTTATGACATCAAATGCTTCACATGAAAAATGCAGTTCATTGTCAAAAATCAGCTATATTAGGAGAGTGAGAATTGTGTTTTAGCATCAATTACACACTAAATATGCTGTCATTGTGTATTTTTAATGGATGTCTTTCAGTTTTAAAGATAGACAGACCGATAGATAGATAGAAAGATAGATAGATAGATAGATAGATAGATAGATAGATAGATAGATAGATAGATAGACAGACAGACAGACTGATTTCAACTGGAAGCAGTGCTTACATATTGCTTAATTTTTGGTGGTTATTAAATAGTATGGGTAGGCAAGAAAAGTGCATATATCTTTTATTAGCATAAACTTACCCAAATGCGCTCTTGCATATTTAAGGCATTCAAAGTAATAATATTTCACAGCATTAATACAGTTATGTACTAGACTGGACAATGGTAAGCAGAGCCAGTACTTATATCAACAATGGCCTTATCTGTGTGAAGTTTGTATGTTCTCCCTGTGTTTGCGTGGGTTTCCTCCGGGTGCTGTGGTTTCCTCCCACACTCCAAAAAACATACTGTTAGGTTAATTGGCTGCTATCAAAATTGACCCTAGTCTCTCCCTCTCTGTCTGTGTGTGAGTGTGTGTCTATATTAGGGAATTTAGACTGTAAGCTCCAATAGGGTAGGGACTGATGTGAATGGGTTCTCTGTACAGCGCTGCGCTATTAGTGACACTATATAAATAAATGATAATGAGGATGATGATGATATGTGTTTACTATGCCTATACACATAGCCAGCTTCCACACTTGATTGGCAGATTAATGCATCATTATTGCTAAGTTTGATAACAGTTGTCTAATACAGTGACACTGGTAGAGAAAACCACTATAGACATTCACATAAGCAGCTCTCATCATCATCATTTATGGCATAAGACTTCTTTAATTATACTAAGTTTTTGAGCAGGTCTGCATTATACTTAATTATATAAGGGAGATGTACTTTTAGTAAAAAGTAGCTCTCCAATTTCAAAAGTACATCAACGTAGTATTAATACTTAGATTTAAAGGTGTTCTGGGATCAATGAAATACATTCCCAGCAGCCATCACCCTTTGCCTCTATCTTATTGCATATTTTGTCCTAATGTGCTTTCATATTTACATGTCACCATGTTTCCATTGGCTAGTACCTTAAAGTCAGATGTCTGTCAAGCAAACTGACCAGTGACAGAATTGCTTTGTGAGGTTTACATCTTTATGACATCAAATGCTTCACATGAAAAATGCAGTTCATTGTCAAAAATCAGCTATATTAGGAGAGTGAGAATTGTGTTTTAGCATCAATTACACACTAAATATGCTGTCATTGTGTATTTTTAATGGATGTCTTTCAGTTTTAAAGATAGACAGACCGATAGATAGATAGAAAGATAGATAGATAGATAGATAGATAGATAGATAGATAGATAGATAGATAGACAGACAGACAGACTGATTTCAACTGGAAGCAGTGCTTACATATTGCTTAATTTTTGGTGGTTATTAAATAGTATGGGTAGGCAAGAAAAGTGCATATATCTTTTATTAGCATAAACTTACCCAAATGCGCTCTTGCATATTTAAGGCATTCAAAGTAATAATATTTCACAGCATTAATACAGTTATGTACTAGACTGGACAATGGTAAGCAGAGCCAGTACTTATATCAACAATGGCCTTATCTGTGTGAAGTTTGTATGTTCTCCCTGTGTTTGCGTGGGTTTCCTCCGGGTGCTGTGGTTTCCTCCCACACTCCAAAAAACATACTGTTAGGTTAATTGGCTGCTATCAAAATTGACCCTAGTCTCTCCCTCTCTGTCTGTGTGTGAGTGTGTGTCTATATTAGGGAATTTAGACTGTAAGCTCCAATAGGGTAGGGACTGATGTGAATGGGTTCTCTGTACAGCGCTGCGCTATTAGTGACACTATATAAATAAATGATAATGAGGATGATGATGATATGTGTTTACTATGCCTATACACATAGCCAGCTTCCACACTTGATTGGCAGATTAATGCATCATTATTGCTAAGTTTGATAACAGTTGTCTAATACAGTGACACTGGTAGAGAAAACCACTATAGACATTCACATAAGCAGCTCTCATCATCATCATTTATGGCATAAGACTTCTTTAATTATACTAAGTTTTTGAGCAGGTCTGCATTATACTTAATTATATAAGGGAGATGTACTTTTAGTAAAAAGTAGCTCTCCAATTTCAAAAGTACATCAACGTAGTATTAATACTTAGATTTAAAGGTGTTCTGGGATCAATGAAATACATTCCCAGCAGCCATCACCCTTTGCCTCTATCTTATTGCATATTTTGTCCTAATGTGCTTTCATATTTACATGTCACCATGTTTCCATTGGCTAGTACCTTAAAGTCAGATGTCTGTCAAGCAAACTGACCAGTGACAGAATTGCTTTGTGAGGTTTACATCTTTATGACATCAAATGCTTCACATGAAAAATGCAGTTCATTGTCAAAAATCAGCTATATTAGGAGAGTGAGAATTGTGTTTTAGCATCAATTACACACTAAATATGCTGTCATTGTGTATTTTTAATGGATGTCTTTCAGTTTTAAAGATAGACAGACCGATAGATAGATAGAAAGATAGATAGATAGATAGATAGATAGATAGATAGATAGATAGATAGATAGATAGATAGATAGATAGACAGACAGACAGACTGATTTCAACTGGAAGCAGTGCTTACATATTGCTTAATTTTTGGTGGTTATTAAATAGTATGGGTAGGCAAGAAAAGTGCATATATCTTTTATTAGCATAAACTTACCCAAATGCGCTCTTGCATATTTAAGGCATTCAAAGTAATAATATTTCACAGCATTAATACAGTTATGTACTAGACTGGACAATGGTAAGCAGAGCCAGTACTTATATCAACAATGGCCTTATCTGTGTGAAGTTTGTATGTTCTCCCTGTGTTTGCGTGGGTTTCCTCCGGGTGCTGTGGTTTCCTCCCACACTCCAAAAAACATACTGTTAGGTTAATTGGCTGCTATCAAAATTGACCCTAGTCTCTCCCTCTCTGTCTGTGTGTGAGTGTGTGTCTATATTAGGGAATTTAGACTGTAAGCTCCAATAGGGTAGGGACTGATGTGAATGGGTTCTCTGTACAGCGCTGCGCTATTAGTGACACTATATAAATAAATGATAATGAGGATGATGATGATATGTGTTTACTATGCCTATACACATAGCCAGCTTCCACACTTGATTGGCAGATTAATGCATCATTATTGCTAAGTTTGATAACAGTTGTCTAATACAGTGACACTGGTAGAGAAAACCACTATAGACATTCACATAAGCAGCTCTCATCATCATCATTTATGGCATAAGACTTCTTTAATTATACTAAGTTTTTGAGCAGGTCTGCATTATACTTAATTATATAAGGGAGATGTACTTTTAGTAAAAAGTAGCTCTCCAATTTCAAAAGTACATCAACGTAGTATTAATACTTAGATTTAAAGGTGTTCTGGGATCAATGAAATACATTCCCAGCAGCCATCACCCTTTGCCTCTATCTTATTGCATATTTTGTCCTAATGTGCTTTCATATTTACATGTCACCATGTTTCCATTGGCTAGTACCTTAAAGTCAGATGTCTGTCAAGCAAACTGACCAGTGACAGAATTGCTTTGTGAGGTTTACATCTTTATGACATCAAATGCTTCACATGAAAAATGCAGTTCATTGTCAAAAATCAGCTATATTAGGAGAGTGAGAATTGTGTTTTAGCATCAATTACACACTAAATATGCTGTCATTGTGTATTTTTAATGGATGTCTTTCAGTTTTAAAGATAGACAGACCGATAGATAGATAGAAAGATAGATAGATAGATAGATAGATAGATAGATAGATAGATAGATAGACAGACAGACAGACTGATTTCAACTGGAAGCAGTGCTTACATATTGCTTAATTTTTGGTGGTTATTAAATAGTATGGGTAGGCAAGAAAAGTGCATATATCTTTTATTAGCATAAACTTACCCAAATGCGCTCTTGCATATTTAAGGCATTCAAAGTAATAATATTTCACAGCATTAATACAGTTATGTACTAGACTGGACAATGGTAAGCAGAGCCAGTACTTATATCAACAATGGCCTTATCTGTGTGAAGTTTGTATGTTCTCCCTGTGTTTGCGTGGGTTTCCTCCGGGTGCTGTGGTTTCCTCCCACACTCCAAAAAACATACTGTTAGGTTAATTGGCTGCTATCAAAATTGACCCTAGTCTCTCCCTCTCTGTCTGTGTGTCAGTGTGTGTCTATATTAGGGAATTTAGACTGTAAGCTCCAATAGGGTAGGGACTGATGTGAATGGGTTCTCTGTACAGCGCTGCGCTATTAGTGACACTATATAAATAAATGATAATGAGGATGATGATGATATGTGTTTACTATGCCTATACACATAGCCAGCTTCCACACTTGATTGGCAGATTAATGCATCATTATTGCTAAGTTTGATAACAGTTGTCTAATACAGTGACACTGGTAGAGAAAACCACTATAGACATTCACATAAGCAGCTCTCATCATCATCATTTATGGCATAAGACTTCTTTAATTATACTAAGTTTTTGAGCAGGTCTGCATTATACTTAATTATATAAGGGAGATGTACTTTTAGTAAAAAGTAGCTCTCCAATTTCAAAAGTACATCAACGTAGTATTAATACTTAGATTTAAAGGTGTTCTGGGATCAATGAAATACATTCCCAGCAGCCATCACCCTTTGCCTCTATCTTATTGCATATTTTGTCCTAATGTGCTTTCATATTTACATGTCACCATGTTTCCATTGGCTAGTACCTTAAAGTCAGATGTCTGTCAAGCAAACTGACCAGTGACAGAATTGCTTTGTGAGGTTTACATCTTTATGACATCAAATGCTTCACATGAAAAATGCAGTTCATTGTCAAAAATCAGCTATATTAGGAGAGTGAGAATTGTGTTTTAGCATCAATTACACACTAAATATGCTGTCATTGTGTATTTTTAATGGATGTCTTTCAGTTTTAAAGATAGACAGACCGATAGATAGATAGAAAGATAGATAGATAGATAGATAGATAGATAGATAGATAGATAGATAGACAGACAGACAGACTGATTTCAACTGGAAGCAGTGCTTACATATTGCTTAATTTTTGGTGGTTATTAAATAGTATGGGTAGGCAAGAAAAGTGCATATATCTTTTATTAGCATAAACTTACCCAAATGCGCTCTTGCATATTTAAGGCATTCAAAGTAATAATATTTCACAGCATTAATACAGTTATGTACTAGACTGGACAATGGTAAGCAGAGCCAGTACTTATATCAACAATGGCCTTATCTGTGTGAAGTTTGTATGTTCTCCCTGTGTTTGCGTGGGTTTCCTCCGGGTGCTGTGGTTTCCTCCCACACTCCAAAAAACATACTGTTAGGTTAATTGGCTGCTATCAAAATTGACCCTAGTCTCTCCCTCTCTGTCTGTGTGTGAGTGTGTGTCTATATTAGGGAATTTAGACTGTAAGCTCCAATAGGGTAGGGACTGATGTGAATGGGTTCTCTGTACAGCGCTGCGCTATTAGTGACACTATATAAATAAATGATAATGAGGATGATGATGATATGTGTTTACTATGCCTATACACATAGCCAGCTTCCACACTTGATTGGCAGATTAATGCATCATTATTGCTAAGTTTGATAACAGTTGTCTAATACAGTGACACTGGTAGAGAAAACCACTATAGACATTCACATAAGCAGCTCTCATCATCATCATTTATGGCATAAGACTTCTTTAATTATACTAAGTTTTTGAGCAGGTCTGCATTATACTTAATTATATAAGGGAGATGTACTTTTAGTAAAAAGTAGCTCTCCAATTTCAAAAGTACATCAACGTAGTATTAATACTTAGATTTAAAGGTGTTCTGGGATCAATGAAATACATTCCCAGCAGCCATCACCCTTTGCCTCTATCTTATTGCATATTTTGTCCTAATGTGCTTTCATATTTACATGTCACCATGTTTCCATTGGCTAGTACCTTAAAGTCAGATGTCTGTCAAGCAAACTGACCAGTGACAGAATTGCTTTGTGAGGTTTACATCTTTATGACATCAAATGCTTCACATGAAAAATGCAGTTCATTGTCAAAAATCAGCTATATTAGGAGAGTGAGAATTGTGTTTTAGCATCAATTACACACTAAATATGCTGTCATTGTGTATTTTTAATGGATGTCTTTCAGTTTTAAAGATAGACAGACCGATAGATAGATAGAAAGATAGATAGATAGATAGATAGATAGATAGATAGATAGATAGATAGATAGATAGATAGATAGACAGACAGACAGACTGATTTCAACTGGAAGCAGTGCTTACATATTGCTTAATTTTTGGTGGTTATTAAATAGTATGGGTAGGCAAGAAAAGTGCATATATCTTTTATTAGCATAAACTTACCCAAATGCGCTCTTGCATATTTAAGGCATTCAAAGTAATAATATTTCACAGCATTAATACAGTTATGTACTAGACTGGACAATGGTAAGCAGAGCCAGTACTTATATCAACAATGGCCTTATCTGTGTGAAGTTTGTATGTTCTCCCTGTGTTTGCGTGGGTTTCCTCCGGGTGCTGTGGTTTCCTCCCACACTCCAAAAAACATACTGTTAGGTTAATTGGCTGCTATCAAAATTGACCCTAGTCTCTCCCTCTCTGTCTGTGTGTGAGTGTGTGTCTATATTAGGGAATTTAGACTGTAAGCTCCAATAGGGTAGGGACTGATGTGAATGGGTTCTCTGTACAGCGCTGCGCTATTAGTGACACTATATAAATAAATGATAATGAGGATGATGATGATATGTGTTTACTATGCCTATACACATAGCCAGCTTCCACACTTGATTGGCAGATTAATGCATCATTATTGCTAAGTTTGATAACAGTTGTCTAATACAGTGACACTGGTAGAGAAAACCACTATAGACATTCACATAAGCAGCTCTCATCATCATCATTTATGGCATAAGACTTCTTTAATTATACTAAGTTTTTGAGCAGGTCTGCATTATACTTAATTATATAAGGGAGATGTACTTTTAGTAAAAAGTAGCTCTCCAATTTCAAAAGTACATCAACGTAGTATTAATACTTAGATTTAAAGGTGTTCTGGGATCAATGAAATACATTCCCAGCAGCCATCACCCTTTGCCTCTATCTTATTGCATATTTTGTCCTAATGTGCTTTCATATTTACATGTCACCATGTTTCCATTGGCTAGTACCTTAAAGTCAGATGTCTGTCAAGCAAACTGACCAGTGACAGAATTGCTTTGTGAGGTTTACATCTTTATGACATCAAATGCTTCACATGAAAAATGCAGTTCATTGTCAAAAATCAGCTATATTAGGAGAGTGAGAATTGTGTTTTAGCATCAATTACACACTAAATATGCTGTCATTGTGTATTTTTAATGGATGTCTTTCAGTTTTAAAGATAGACAGACCGATAGATAGATAGAAAGATAGATAGATAGATAGATAGATAGATAGATAGATAGATAGACAGACAGACAGACTGATTTCAACTGGAAGCAGTGCTTACATATTGCTTAATTTTTGGTGGTTATTAAATAGTATGGGTAGGCAAGAAAAGTGCATATATCTTTTATTAGCATAAACTTACCCAAATGCGCTCTTGCATATTTAAGGCATTCAAAGTAATAATATTTCACAGCATTAATACAGTTATGTACTAGACTGGACAATGGTAAGCAGAGCCAGTACTTATATCAACAATGGCCTTATCTGTGTGAAGTTTGTATGTTCTCCCTGTGTTTGCGTGGGTTTCCTCCGGGTGCTGTGGTTTCCTCCCACACTCCAAAAAACATACTGTTAGGTTAATTGGCTGCTATCAAAATTGACCCTAGTCTCTCCCTCTCTGTCTGTGTGTCAGTGTGTGTCTATATTAGGGAATTTAGACTGTAAGCTCCAATAGGGTAGGGACTGATGTGAATGGGTTCTCTGTACAGCGCTGCGCTATTAGTGACACTATATAAATAAATGATAATGAGGATGATGATGATATGTGTTTACTATGCCTATACACATAGCCAGCTTCCACACTTGATTGGCAGATTAATGCATCATTATTGCTAAGTTTGATAACAGTTGTCTAATACAGTGACACTGGTAGAGAAAACCACTATAGACATTCACATAAGCAGCTCTCATCATCATCATTTATGGCATAAGACTTCTTTAATTATACTAAGTTTTTGAGCAGGTCTGCATTATACTTAATTATATAAGGGAGATGTACTTTTAGTAAAAAGTAGCTCTCCAATTTCAAAAGTACATCAACGTAGTATTAATACTTAGATTTAAAGGTGTTCTGGGATCAATGAAATACATTCCCAGCAGCCATCACCCTTTGCCTCTATCTTATTGCATATTTTGTCCTAATGTGCTTTCATATTTACATGTCACCATGTTTCCATTGGCTAGTACCTTAAAGTCAGATGTCTGTCAAGCAAACTGACCAGTGACAGAATTGCTTTGTGAGGTTTACATCTTTATGACATCAAATGCTTCACATGAAAAATGCAGTTCATTGTCAAAAATCAGCTATATTAGGAGAGTGAGAATTGTGTTTTAGCATCAATTACACACTAAATATGCTGTCATTGTGTATTTTTAATGGATGTCTTTCAGTTTTAAAGATAGACAGACCGATAGATAGATAGAAAGATAGATAGATAGATAGATAGATAGATAGATAGATAGATAGATAGATAGATAGATAGATAGACAGACAGACAGACTGATTTCAACTGGAAGCAGTGCTTACATATTGCTTAATTTTTGGTGGTTATTAAATAGTATGGGTAGGCAAGAAAAGTGCATATATCTTTTATTAGCATAAACTTACCCAAATGCGCTCTTGCATATTTAAGGCATTCAAAGTAATAATATTTCACAGCATTAATACAGTTATGTACTAGACTGGACAATGGTAAGCAGAGCCAGTACTTATATCAACAATGGCCTTATCTGTGTGAAGTTTGTATGTTCTCCCTGTGTTTGCGTGGGTTTCCTCCGGGTGCTGTGGTTTCCTCCCACACTCCAAAAAACATACTGTTAGGTTAATTGGCTGCTATCAAAATTGACCCTAGTCTCTCCCTCTCTGTCTGTGTGTGAGTGTGTGTCTATATTAGGGAATTTAGACTGTAAGCTCCAATAGGGTAGGGACTGATGTGAATGGGTTCTCTGTACAGCGCTGCGCTATTAGTGACACTATATAAATAAATGATAATGAGGATGATGATGATATGTGTTTACTATGCCTATACACATAGCCAGCTTCCACACTTGATTGGCAGATTAATGCATCATTATTGCTAAGTTTGATAACAGTTGTCTAATACAGTGACACTGGTAGAGAAAACCACTATAGACATTCACATAAGCAGCTCTCATCATCATCATTTATGGCATAAGACTTCTTTAATTATACTAAGTTTTTGAGCAGGTCTGCATTATACTTAATTATATAAGGGAGATGTACTTTTAGTAAAAAGTAGCTCTCCAATTTCAAAAGTACATCAACGTAGTATTAATACTTAGATTTAAAGGTGTTCTGGGATCAATGAAATACATTCCCAGCAGCCATCACCCTTTGCCTCTATCTTATTGCATATTTTGTCCTAATGTGCTTTCATATTTACATGTCACCATGTTTCCATTGGCTAGTACCTTAAAGTCAGATGTCTGTCAAGCAAACTGACCAGTGACAGAATTGCTTTGTGAGGTTTACATCTTTATGACATCAAATGCTTCACATGAAAAATGCAGTTCATTGTCAAAAATCAGCTATATTAGGAGAGTGAGAATTGTGTTTTAGCATCAATTACACACTAAATATGCTGTCATTGTGTATTTTTAATGGATGTCTTTCAGTTTTAAAGATAGACAGACCGATAGATAGATAGAAAGATAGATAGATAGATAGATAGATAGATAGATAGATAGATAGATAGATAGATAGATAGACAGACAGACAGACTGATTTCAACTGGAAGCAGTGCTTACATATTGCTTAATTTTTGGTGGTTATTAAATAGTATGGGTAGGCAAGAAAAGTGCATATATCTTTTATTAGCATAAACTTACCCAAATGCGCTCTTGCATATTTAAGGCATTCAAAGTAATAATATTTCACAGCATTAATACAGTTATGTACTAGACTGGACAATGGTAAGCAGAGCCAGTACTTATATCAACAATGGCCTTATCTGTGTGAAGTTTGTATGTTCTCCCTGTGTTTGCGTGGGTTTCCTCCGGGTGCTGTGGTTTCCTCCCACACTCCAAAAAACATACTGTTAGGTTAATTGGCTGCTATCAAAATTGACCCTAGTCTCTCCCTCTCTGTCTGTGTGTGAGTGTGTGTCTATATTAGGGAATTTAGACTGTAAGCTCCAATAGGGTAGGGACTGATGTGAATGGGTTCTCTGTACAGCGCTGCGCTATTAGTGACACTATATAAATAAATGATAATGAGGATGATGATGATATGTGTTTACTATGCCTATACACATAGCCAGCTTCCACACTTGATTGGCAGATTAATGCATCATTATTGCTAAGTTTGATAACAGTTGTCTAATACAGTGACACTGGTAGAGAAAACCACTATAGACATTCACATAAGCAGCTCTCATCATCATCATTTATGGCATAAGACTTCTTTAATTATACTAAGTTTTTGAGCAGGTCTGCATTATACTTAATTATATAAGGGAGATGTACTTTTAGTAAAAAGTAGCTCTCCAATTTCAAAAGTACATCAACGTAGTATTAATACTTAGATTTAAAGGTGTTCTGGGATCAATGAAATACATTCCCAGCAGCCATCACCCTTTGCCTCTATCTTATTGCATATTTTGTCCTAATGTGCTTTCATATTTACATGTCACCATGTTTCCATTGGCTAGTACCTTAAAGTCAGATGTCTGTCAAGCAAACTGACCAGTGACAGAATTGCTTTGTGAGGTTTACATCTTTATGACATCAAATGCTTCACATGAAAAATGCAGTTCATTGTCAAAAATCAGCTATATTAGGAGAGTGAGAATTGTGTTTTAGCATCAATTACACACTAAATATGCTGTCATTGTGTATTTTTAATGGATGTCTTTCAGTTTTAAAGATAGACAGACCGATAGATAGATAGAAAGATAGATAGATAGATAGATAGATAGATAGATAGATAGATAGATAGACAGACAGACAGACTGATTTCAACTGGAAGCAGTGCTTACATATTGCTTAATTTTTGGTGGTTATTAAATAGTATGGGTAGGCAAGAAAAGTGCATATATCTTTTATTAGCATAAACTTACCCAAATGCGCTCTTGCATATTTAAGGCATTCAAAGTAATAATATTTCACAGCATTAATACAGTTATGTACTAGACTGGACAATGGTAAGCAGAGCCAGTACTTATATCAACAATGGCCTTATCTGTGTGAAGTTTGTATGTTCTCCCTGTGTTTGCGTGGGTTTCCTCCGGGTGCTGTGGTTTCCTCCCACACTCCAAAAAACATACTGTTAGGTTAATTGGCTGCTATCAAAATTGACCCTAGTCTCTCCCTCTCTGTCTGTGTGTGAGTGTGTGTCTATATTAGGGAATTTAGACTGTAAGCTCCAATAGGGTAGGGACTGATGTGAATGGGTTCTCTGTACAGCGCTGCGCTATTAGTGACACTATATAAATAAATGATAATGAGGATGATGATGATATGTGTTTACTATGCCTATACACATAGCCAGCTTCCACACTTGATTGGCAGATTAATGCATCATTATTGCTAAGTTTGATAACAGTTGTCTAATACAGTGACACTGGTAGAGAAAACCACTATAGACATTCACATAAGCAGCTCTCATCATCATCATTTATGGCATAAGACTTCTTTAATTATACTAAGTTTTTGAGCAGGTCTGCATTATACTTAATTATATAAGGGAGATGTACTTTTAGTAAAAAGTAGCTCTCCAATTTCAAAAGTACATCAACGTAGTATTAATACTTAGATTTAAAGGTGTTCTGGGATCAATGAAATACATTCCCAGCAGCCATCACCCTTTGCCTCTATCTTATTGCATATTTTGTCCTAATGTGCTTTCATATTTACATGTCACCATGTTTCCATTGGCTAGTACCTTAAAGTCAGATGTCTGTCAAGCAAACTGACCAGTGACAGAATTGCTTTGTGAGGTTTACATCTTTATGACATCAAATGCTTCACATGAAAAATGCAGTTCATTGTCAAAAATCAGCTATATTAGGAGAGTGAGAATTGTGTTTTAGCATCAATTACACACTAAATATGCTGTCATTGTGTATTTTTAATGGATGTCTTTCAGTTTTAAAGATAGACAGACCGATAGATAGATAGAAAGATAGATAGATAGATAGATAGATAGATAGATAGATAGATAGATAGATAGATAGATAGACAGACAGACAGACTGATTTCAACTGGAAGCAGTGCTTACATATTGCTTAATTTTTGGTGGTTATTAAATAGTATGGGTAGGCAAGAAAAGTGCATATATCTTTTATTAGCATAAACTTACCCAAATGCGCTCTTGCATATTTAAGGCATTCAAAGTAATAATATTTCACAGCATTAATACAGTTATGTACTAGACTGGACAATGGTAAGCAGAGCCAGTACTTATATCAACAATGGCCTTATCTGTGTGAAGTTTGTATGTTCTCCCTGTGTTTGCGTGGGTTTCCTCCGGGTGCTGTGGTTTCCTCCCACACTCCAAAAAACATACTGTTAGGTTAATTGGCTGCTATCAAAATTGACCCTAGTCTCTCCCTCTCTGTCTGTGTGTGAGTGTGTGTCTATATTAGGGAATTTAGACTGTAAGCTCCAATAGGGTAGGGACTGATGTGAATGGGTTCTCTGTACAGCGCTGCGCTATTAGTGACACTATATAAATAAATGATAATGAGGATGATGATGATATGTGTTTACTATGCCTATACACATAGCCAGCTTCCACACTTGATTGGCAGATTAATGCATCATTATTGCTAAGTTTGATAACAGTTGTCTAATACAGTGACACTGGTAGAGAAAACCACTATAGACATTCACATAAGCAGCTCTCATCATCATCATTTATGGCATAAGACTTCTTTAATTATACTAAGTTTTTGAGCAGGTCTGCATTATACTTAATTATATAAGGGAGATGTACTTTTAGTAAAAAGTAGCTCTCCAATTTCAAAAGTACATCAACGTAGTATTAATACTTAGATTTAAAGGTGTTCTGGGATCAATGAAATACATTCCCAGCAGCCATCACCCTTTGCCTCTATCTTATTGCATATTTTGTCCTAATGTGCTTTCATATTTACATGTCACCATGTTTCCATTGGCTAGTACCTTAAAGTCAGATGTCTGTCAAGCAAACTGACCAGTGACAGAATTGCTTTGTGAGGTTTACATCTTTATGACATCAAATGCTTCACATGAAAAATGCAGTTCATTGTCAAAAATCAGCTATATTAGGAGAGTGAGAATTGTGTTTTAGCATCAATTACACACTAAATATGCTGTCATTGTGTATTTTTAATGGATGTCTTTCAGTTTTAAAGATAGACAGACCGATAGATAGATAGAAAGATAGATAGATAGATAGATAGATAGATAGATAGACAGACAGACAGACTGATTTCAACTGGAAGCAGTGCTTACATATTGCTTAATTTTTGGTGGTTATTAAATAGTATGGGTAGGCAAGAAAAGTGCATATATCTTTTATTAGCATAAACTTACCCAAATGCGCTCTTGCATATTTAAGGCATTCAAAGTAATAATATTTCACAGCATTAATACAGTTATGTACTAGACTGGACAATGGTAAGCAGAGCCAGTACTTATATCAACAATGGCCTTATCTGTGTGAAGTTTGTATGTTCTCCCTGTGTTTGCGTGGGTTTCCTCCGGGTGCTGTGGTTTCCTCCCACACTCCAAAAAACATACTGTTAGGTTAATTGGCTGCTATCAAAATTGACCCTAGTCTCTCCCTCTCTGTCTGTGTGTGAGTGTGTGTCTATATTAGGGAATTTAGACTGTAAGCTCCAATAGGGTAGGGACTGATGTGAATGGGTTCTCTGTACAGCGCTGCGCTATTAGTGACACTATATAAATAAATGATAATGAGGATGATGATGATATGTGTTTACTATGCCTATACACATAGCCAGCTTCCACACTTGATTGGCAGATTAATGCATCATTATTGCTAAGTTTGATAACAGTTGTCTAATACAGTGACACTGGTAGAGAAAACCACTATAGACATTCACATAAGCAGCTCTCATCATCATCATTTATGGCATAAGACTTCTTTAATTATACTAAGTTTTTGAGCAGGTCTGCATTATACTTAATTATATAAGGGAGATGTACTTTTAGTAAAAAGTAGCTCTCCAATTTCAAAAGTACATCAACGTAGTATTAATACTTAGATTTAAAGGTGTTCTGGGATCAATGAAATACATTCCCAGCAGCCATCACCCTTTGCCTCTATCTTATTGCATATTTTGTCCTAATGTGCTTTCATATTTACATGTCACCATGTTTCCATTGGCTAGTACCTTAAAGTCAGATGTCTGTCAAGCAAACTGACCAGTGACAGAATTGCTTTGTGAGGTTTACATCTTTATGACATCAAATGCTTCACATGAAAAATGCAGTTCATTGTCAAAAATCAGCTATATTAGGAGAGTGAGAATTGTGTTTTAGCATCAATTACACACTAAATATGCTGTCATTGTTTATTTTTAATGGATGTCTTTCAGTTTTAAAGATAGACAGACCGATAGATAGATAGAAAGATAGATAGATAGATAGATAGATAGATAGATAGATAGATAGATAGATAGATAGACAGACAGACAGACTGATTTCAACTGGAAGCAGTGCTTACATATTGCTTAATTTTTGGTGGTTATTAAATAGTATGGGTAGGCAAGAAAAGTGCATATATCTTTTATTAGCATAAACTTACCCAAATGCGCTCTTGCATATTTAAGGCATTCAAAGTAATAATATTTCACAGCATTAATACAGTTATGTACTAGACTGGACAATGGTAAGCAGAGCCAGTACTTATATCAACAATGGCCTTATCTGTGTGAAGTTTGTATGTTCTCCCTGTGTTTGCGTGGGTTTCCTCCGGGTGCTGTGGGTTCCTCCCACACTCCAAAAAACATACTGTTAGGTTAATTGGCTGCTATCAAAATTGACCCTAGTCTCTCCCTCTCTGTCTGTGTGTGAGTGTGTGTCTATATTAGGGAATTTAGACTGTAAGCTCCAATAGGGTAGGGACTGATGTGAATGGGTTCTCTGTACAGCGCTGCGCTATTAGTGACACTATATAAATAAATGATAATGAGGATGATGATGATATGTGTTTACTATGCCTATACACATAGCCAGCTTCCACACTTGATTGGCAGATTAATGCATCATTATTGCTAAGTTTGATAACAGTTGTCTAATACAGTGACACTGGTAGAGAAAACCACTATAGACATTCACATAAGCAGCTCTCATCATCATCATTTATGGCATAAGACTTCTTTAATTATACTAAGTTTTTGAGCAGGTCTGCATTATACTTAATTATATAAGGGAGATGTACTTTTAGTAAAAAGTAGCTCTCCAATTTCAAAAGTACATCAACGTAGTATTAATACTTAGATTTAAAGGTGTTCTGGGATCAATGAAATACATTCCCAGCAGCCATCACCCTTTGCCTCTATCTTATTGCATATTTTGTCCTAATGTGCTTTCATATTTACATGTCACCATGTTTCCATTGGCTAGTACCTTAAAGTCAGATGTCTGTCAAGCAAACTGACCAGTGACAGAATTGCTTTGTGAGGTTTACATCTTTATGACATCAAATGCTTCACATGAAAAATGCAGTTCATTGTCAAAAATCAGCTATATTAGGAGAGTGAGAATTGTGTTTTAGCATCAATTACACACTAAATATGCTGTCATTGTGTATTTTTAATGGATGTCTTTCAGTTTTAAAGATAGACAGACCGATAGATAGATAGAAAGATAGATAGATAGATAGATAGATAGATAGATAGATAGATAGATAGATAGATAGATAGATAGACAGACAGACAGACTGATTTCAACTGGAAGCAGTGCTTACATATTGCTTAATTTTTGGTGGTTATTAAATAGTATGGGTAGGCAAGAAAAGTGCATATATCTTTTATTAGCATAAACTTACCCAAATGCGCTCTTGCATATTTAAGGCATTCAAAGTAATAATATTTCACAGCATTAATACAGTTATGTACTAGACTGGACAATGGTAAGCAGAGCCAGTACTTATATCAACAATGGCCTTATCTGTGTGAAGTTTGTATGTTCTCCCTGTGTTTGCGTGGGTTTCCTCCAGGTGCTGTGGTTTCCTCCCACACTCCAAAAAACATACTGTTAGGTTAATTGGCTGCTATCAAAATTGACCCTAGTCTCTCCCTCTCTGTCTGTGTGTGAGTGTGTGTCTATATTAGGGAATTTAGACTGTAAGCTCCAATAGGGTAGGGACTGATGTGAATGGGTTCTCTGTACAGCGCTGCGCTATTAGTGACACTATATAAATAAATGATAATGAGGATGATGATGATATGTGTTTACTATGCCTATACACATAGCCAGCTTCCACACTTGATTGGCAGATTAATGCATCATTATTGCTAAGTTTGATAACAGTTGTCTAATACAGTGACACTGGTAGAGAAAACCACTATAGACATTCACATAAGCAGCTCTCATCATCATCATTTATGGCATAAGACTTCTTTAATTATACTAAGTTTTTGAGCAGGTCTGCATTATACTTAATTATATAAGGGAGATGTACTTTTAGTAAAAAGTAGCTCTCCAATTTCAAAAGTACATCAACGTAGTATTAATACTTAGATTTAAAGGTGTTCTGGGATCAATGAAATACATTCCCAGCAGCCATCACCCTTTGCCTCTATCTTATTGCATATTTTGTCCTAATGTGCTTTCATATTTACATGTCACCATGTTTCCATTGGCTAGTACCTTAAAGTCAGATGTCTGTCAAGCAAACTGACCAGTGACAGAATTGCTTTGTGAGGTTTACATCTTTATGACATCAAATGCTTCACATGAAAAATGCAGTTCATTGTCAAAAATCAGCTATATTAGGAGAGTGAGAATTGTGTTTTAGCATCAATTACACACTAAATATGCTGTCATTGTGTATTTTTAATGGATGTCTTTCAGTTTTAAAGATAGACAGACCGATAGATAGATAGAAAGATAGATAGATAGATAGATAGATAGATAGATAGATAGATAGACAGACAGACAGACTGATTTCAACTGGAAGCAGTGCTTACATATTGCTTAATTTTTGGTGGTTATTAAATAGTATGGGTAGGCAAGAAAAGTGCATATATCTTTTATTAGCATAAACTTACCCAAATGCGCTCTTGCATATTTAAGGCATTCAAAGTAATAATATTTCACAGCATTAATACAGTTATGTACTAGACTGGACAATGGTAAGCAGAGCCAGTACTTATATCAACAATGGCCTTATCTGTGTGAAGTTTGTATGTTCTCCCTGTGTTTGCGTGGGTTTCCTCCGGGTGCTGTGGTTTCCTCCCACACTCCAAAAAACATACTGTTAGGTTAATTGGCTGCTATCAAAATTGACCCTAGTCTCTCCCTCTCTGTCTGTGTGTGAGTGTGTGTCTATATTAGGGAATTTAGACTGTAAGCTCCAATAGGGTAGGGACTGATGTGAATGGGTTCTCTGTACAGCGCTGCGCTATTAGTGACACTATATAAATAAATGATAATGAGGATGATGATGATATGTGTTTACTATGCCTATACACATAGCCAGCTTCCACACTTGATTGGCAGATTAATGCATCATTATTGCTAAGTTTGATAACAGTTGTCTAATACAGTGACACTGGTAGAGAAAACCACTATAGACATTCACATAAGCAGCTCTCATCATCATCATTTATGGCATAAGACTTCTTTAATTATACTAAGTTTTTGAGCAGGTCTGCATTATACTTAATTATATAAGGGAGATGTACTTTTAGTAAAAAGTAGCTCTCCAATTTCAAAAGTACATCAACGTAGTATTAATACTTAGATTTAAAGGTGTTCTGGGATCAATGAAATACATTCCCAGCAGCCATCACCCTTTGCCTCTATCTTATTGCATATTTTGTCCTAATGTGCTTTCATATTTACATGTCACCATGTTTCCATTGGCTAGTACCTTAAAGTCAGATGTCTGTCAAGCAAACTGACCAGTGACAGAATTGCTTTGTGAGGTTTACATCTTTATGACATCAAATGCTTCACATGAAAAATGCAGTTCATTGTCAAAAATCAGCTATATTAGGAGAGTGAGAATTGTGTTTTAGCATCAATTACACACTAAATATGCTGTCATTGTGTATTTTTAATGGATGTCTTTCAGTTTTAAAGATAGACAGACCGATAGATAGATAGAAAGATAGATAGATAGATAGATAGATAGATAGATAGATAGATAGATAGATAGATAGACAGACAGACAGACTGATTTCAACTGGAAGCAGTGCTTACATATTGCTTAATTTTTGGTGGTTATTAAATAGTATGGGTAGGCAAGAAAAGTGCATATATCTTTTATTAGCATAAACTTACCCAAATGCGCTCTTGCATATTTAAGGCATTCAAAGTAATAATATTTCACAGCATTAATACAGTTATGTACTAGACTGGACAATGGTAAGCAGAGCCAGTACTTATATCAACAATGGCCTTATCTGTGTGAAGTTTGTATGTTCTCCCTGTGTTTGCGTGGGTTTCCTCCGGGTGCTGTGGGTTCCTCCCACACTCCAAAAAACATACTGTTAGGTTAATTGGCTGCTATCAAAATTGACCCTAGTCTCTCCCTCTCTGTCTGTGTGTGAGTGTGTGTCTATATTAGGGAATTTAGACTGTAAGCTCCAATAGGGTAGGGACTGATGTGAATGGGTTCTCTGTACAGCGCTGCGCTATTAGTGACACTATATAAATAAATGATAATGAGGATGATGATGATATGTGTTTACTATGCCTATACACATAGCCAGCTTCCACACTTGATTGGCAGATTAATGCATCATTATTGCTAAGTTTGATAACAGTTGTCTAATACAGTGACACTGGTAGAGAAAACCACTATAGACATTCACATAAGCAGCTCTCATCATCATCATTTATGGCATAAGACTTCTTTAATTATACTAAGTTTTTGAGCAGGTCTGCATTATACTTAATTATATAAGGGAGATGTACTTTTAGTAAAAAGTAGCTCTCCAATTTCAAAAGTACATCAACGTAGTATTAATACTTAGATTTAAAGGTGTTCTGGGATCAATGAAATACATTCCCAGCAGCCATCACCCTTTGCCTCTATCTTATTGCATATTTTGTCCTAATGTGCTTTCATATTTACATGTCACCATGTTTCCATTGGCTAGTACCTTAAAGTCAGATGTCTGTCAAGCAAACTGACCAGTGACAGAATTGCTTTGTGAGGTTTACATCTTTATGACATCAAATGCTTCACATGAAAAATGCAGTTCATTGTCAAAAATCAGCTATATTAGGAGAGTGAGAATTGTGTTTTAGCATCAATTACACACTAAATATGCTGTCATTGTGTATTTTTAATGGATGTCTTTCAGTTTTAAAGATAGACAGACCGATAGATAGATAGAAAGATAGATAGATAGATAGATAGATAGATAGATAGATAGATAGATAGATAGATAGACAGACAGACAGACTGATTTCAACTGGAAGCAGTGCTTACATATTGCTTAATTTTTGGTGGTTATTAAATAGTATGGGTAGGCAAGAAAAGTGCATATATCTTTTATTAGCATAAACTTACCCAAATGCGCTCTTGCATATTTAAGGCATTCAAAGTAATAATATTTCACAGCATTAATACAGTTATGTACTAGACTGGACAATGGTAAGCAGAGCCAGTACTTATATCAACAATGGCCTTATCTGTGTGAAGTTTGTATGTTCTCCCTGTGTTTGCGTGGGTTTCCTCCGGGTGCTGTGGTTTCCTCCCACACTCCAAAAAACATACTGTTAGGTTAATTGGCTGCTATCAAAATTGACCCTAGTCTCTCCCTCTCTGTCTGTGTGTGAGTGTGTGTCTATATTAGGGAATTTAGACTGTAAGCTCCAATAGGGTAGGGACTGATGTGAATGGGTTCTCTGTACAGCGCTGCGCTATTAGTGACACTATATAAATAAATGATAATGAGGATGATGATGATATGTGTTTACTATGCCTATACACATAGCCAGCTTCCACACTTGATTGGCAGATTAATGCATCATTATTGCTAAGTTTGATAACAGTTGTCTAATACAGTGACACTGGTAGAGAAAACCACTATAGACATTCACATAAGCAGCTCTCATCATCATCATTTATGGCATAAGACTTCTTTAATTATACTAAGTTTTTGAGCAGGTCTGCATTATACTTAATTATATAAGGGAGATGTACTTTTAGTAAAAAGTAGCTCTCCAATTTCAAAAGTACATCAACGTAGTATTAATACTTAGATTTAAAGGTGTTCTGGGATCAATGAAATACATTCCCAGCAGCCATCACCCTTTGCCTCTATCTTATTGCATATTTTGTCCTAATGTGCTTTCATATTTACATGTCACCATGTTTCCATTGGCTAGTACCTTAAAGTCAGATGTCTGTCAAGCAAACTGACCAGTGACAGAATTGCTTTGTGAGGTTTACATCTTTATGACATCAAATGCTTCACATGAAAAATGCAGTTCATTGTCAAAAATCAGCTATATTAGGAGAGTGAGAATTGTGTTTTAGCATCAATTACACACTAAATATGCTGTCATTGTGTATTTTTAATGGATGTCTTTCAGTTTTAAAGATAGACAGACCGATAGATAGATAGAAAGATAGATAGATAGATAGATAGATAGATAGATAGATAGATAGATAGATAGACAGACAGACAGACTGATTTCAACTGGAAGCAGTGCTTACATATTGCTTAATTTTTGGTGGTTATTAAATAGTATGGGTAGGCAAGAAAAGTGCATATATCTTTTATTAGCATAAACTTACCCAAATGCGCTCTTGCATATTTAAGGCATTCAAAGTAATAATATTTCACAGCATTAATACAGTTATGTACTAGACTGGACAATGGTAAGCAGAGCCAGTACTTATATCAACAATGGCCTTATCTGTGTGAAGTTTGTATGTTCTCCCTGTGTTTGCGTGGGTTTCCTCCGGGTGCTGTGGTTTCCTCCCACACTCCAAAAAACATACTGTTAGGTTAATTGGCTGCTATCAAAATTGACCCTAGTCTCTCCCTCTCTGTCTGTGTGTGAGTGTGTGTCTATATTAGGGAATTTAGACTGTAAGCTCCAATAGGGTAGGGACTGATGTGAATGGGTTCTCTGTACAGCGCTGCGCTATTAGTGACACTATATAAATAAATGATAATGAGGATGATGATGATATGTGTTTACTATGCCTATACACATAGCCAGCTTCCACACTTGATTGGCAGATTAATGCATCATTATTGCTAAGTTTGATAACAGTTGTCTAATACAGTGACACTGGTAGAGAAAACCACTATAGACATTCACATAAGCAGCTCTCATCATCATCATTTATGGCATAAGACTTCTTTAATTATACTAAGTTTTTGAGCAGGTCTGCATTATACTTAATTATATAAGGGAGATGTACTTTTAGTAAAAAGTAGCTCTCCAATTTCAAAAGTACATCAACGTAGTATTAATACTTAGATTTAAAGGTGTTCTGGGATCAATGAAATACATTCCCAGCAGCCATCACCCTTTGCCTCTATCTTATTGCATATTTTGTCCTAATGTGCTTTCATATTTACATGTCACCATGTTTCCATTGGCTAGTACCTTAAAGTCAGATGTCTGTCAAGCAAACTGACCAGTGACAGAATTGCTTTGTGAGGTTTACATCTTTATGACATCAAATGCTTCACATGAAAAATGCAGTTCATTGTCAAAAATCAGCTATATTAGGAGAGTGAGAATTGTGTTTTAGCATCAATTACACACTAAATATGCTGTCATTGTGTATTTTTAATGGATGTCTTTCAGTTTTAAAGATAGACAGACCGATAGATAGATAGAAAGATAGATAGATAGATAGATAGATAGATAGATAGATAGATAGATAGATAGACAGACAGACAGACTGATTTCAACTGGAAGCAGTGCTTACATATTGCTTAATTTTTGGTGGTTATTAAATAGTATGGGTAGGCAAGAAAAGTGCATATATCTTTTATTAGCATAAACTTACCCAAATGCGCTCTTGCATATTTAAGGCATTCAAAGTAATAATATTTCACAGCATTAATACAGTTATGTACTAGACTGGACAATGGTAAGCAGAGCCAGTACTTATATCAACAATGGCCTTATCTGTGTGAAGTTTGTATGTTCTCCCTGTGTTTGCGTGGGTTTCCTCCGGGTGCTGTGGTTTCCTCCCACACTCCAAAAAACATACTGTTAGGTTAATTGGCTGCTATCAAAATTGACCCTAGTCTCTCCCTCTCTGTCTGTGTGTGAGTGTGTGTCTATATTAGGGAATTTAGACTGTAAGCTCCAATAGGGTAGGGACTGATGTGAATGGGTTCTCTGTACAGCGCTGCGCTATTAGTGACACTATATAAATAAATGATAATGAGGATGATGATGATATGTGTTTACTATGCCTATACACATAGCCAGCTTCCACACTTGATTGGCAGATTAATGCATCATTATTGCTAAGTTTGATAACAGTTGTCTAATACAGTGACACTGGTAGAGAAAACCACTATAGACATTCACATAAGCAGCTCTCATCATCATCATTTATGGCATAAGACTTCTTTAATTATACTAAGTTTTTGAGCAGGTCTGCATTATACTTAATTATATAAGGGAGATGTACTTTTAGTAAAAAGTAGCTCTCCAATTTCAAAAGTACATCAACGTAGTATTAATACTTAGATTTAAAGGTGTTCTGGGATCAATGAAATACATTCCCAGCAGCCATCACCCTTTGCCTCTATCTTATTGCATATTTTGTCCTAATGTGCTTTCATATTTACATGTCACCATGTTTCCATTGGCTAGTACCTTAAAGTCAGATGTCTGTCAAGCAAACTGACCAGTGACAGAATTGCTTTGTGAGGTTTACATCTTTATGACATCAAATGCTTCACATGAAAAATGCAGTTCATTGTCAAAAATCAGCTATATTAGGAGAGTGAGAATTGTGTTTTAGCATCAATTACACACTAAATATGCTGTCATTGTGTATTTTTAATGGATGTCTTTCAGTTTTAAAGATAGACAGACCGATAGATAGATAGAAAGATAGATAGATAGATAGATAGATAGATAGATAGATAGATAGATAGACAGACAGACAGACTGATTTCAACTGGAAGCAGTGCTTACATATTGCTTAATTTTTGGTGGTTATTAAATAGTATGGGTAGGCAAGAAAAGTGCATATATCTTTTATTAGCATAAACTTACCCAAATGCGCTCTTGCATATTTAAGGCATTCAAAGTAATAATATTTCACAGCATTAATACAGTTATGTACTAGACTGGACAATGGTAAGCAGAGCCAGTACTTATATCAACAATGGCCTTATCTGTGTGAAGTTTGTATGTTCTCCCTGTGTTTGCGTGGGTTTCCTCCGGGTGCTGTGGTTTCCTCCCACACTCCAAAAAACATACTGTTAGGTTAATTGGCTGCTATCAAAATTGACCCTAGTCTCTCCCTCTCTGTCTGTGTGTGAGTGTGTGTCTATATTAGGGAATTTAGACTGTAAGCTCCAATAGGGTAGGGACTGATGTGAATGGGTTCTCTGTACAGCGCTGCGCTATTAGTGACACTATATAAATAAATGATAATGAGGATGATGATGATATGTGTTTACTATGCCTATACACATAGCCAGCTTCCACACTTGATTGGCAGATTAATGCATCATTATTGCTAAGTTTGATAACAGTTGTCTAATACAGTGACACTGGTAGAGAAAACCACTATAGACATTCACATAAGCAGCTCTCATCATCATCATTTATGGCATAAGACTTCTTTAATTATACTAAGTTTTTGAGCAGGTCTGCATTATACTTAATTATATAAGGGAGATGTACTTTTAGTAAAAAGTAGCTCTCCAATTTCAAAAGTACATCAACGTAGTATTAATACTTAGATTTAAAGGTGTTCTGGGATCAATGAAATACATTCCCAGCAGCCATCACCCTTTGCCTCTATCTTATTGCATATTTTGTCCTAATGTGCTTTCATATTTACATGTCACCATGTTTCCATTGGCTAGTACCTTAAAGTCAGATGTCTGTCAAGCAAACTGACCAGTGACAGAATTGCTTTGTGAGGTTTACATCTTTATGACATCAAATGCTTCACATGAAAAATGCAGTTCATTGTCAAAAATCAGCTATATTAGGAGAGTGAGAATTGTGTTTTAGCATCAATTACACACTAAATATGCTGTCATTGTGTATTTTTAATGGATGTCTTTCAGTTTTAAAGATAGACAGACCGATAGATAGATAGAAAGATAGATAGATAGATAGATAGATAGATAGATAGATAGATAGATAGATAGACAGACAGACAGACTGATTTCAACTGGAAGCAGTGCTTACATATTGCTTAATTTTTGGTGGTTATTAAATAGTATGGGTAGGCAAGAAAAGTGCATATATCTTTTATTAGCATAAACTTACCCAAATGCGCTCTTGCATATTTAAGGCATTCAAAGTAATAATATTTCACAGCATTAATACAGTTATGTACTAGACTGGACAATGGTAAGCAGAGCCAGTACTTATATCAACAATGGCCTTATCTGTGTGAAGTTTGTATGTTCTCCCTGTGTTTGCGTGGGTTTCCTCCGGGTGCTGTGGTTTCCTCCCACACTCCAAAAAACATACTGTTAGGTTAATTGGCTGCTATCAAAATTGACCCTAGTCTCTCCCTCTCTGTCTGTGTGTGAGTGTGTGTCTATATTAGGGAATTTAGACTGTAAGCTCCAATAGGGTAGGGACTGATGTGAATGGGTTCTCTGTACAGCGCTGCGCTATTAGTGACACTATATAAATAAATGATAATGAGGATGATGATGATATGTGTTTACTATGCCTATACACATAGCCAGCTTCCACACTTGATTGGCAGATTAATGCATCATTATTGCTAAGTTTGATAACAGTTGTCTAATACAGTGACACTGGTAGAGAAAACCACTATAGACATTCACATAAGCAGCTCTCATCATCATCATTTATGGCATAAGACTTCTTTAATTATACTAAGTTTTTGAGCAGGTCTGCATTATACTTAATTATATAAGGGAGATGTACTTTTAGTAAAAAGTAGCTCTCCAATTTCAAAAGTACATCAACGTAGTATTAATACTTAGATTTAAAGGTGTTCTGGGATCAATGAAATACATTCCCAGCAGCCATCACCCTTTGCCTCTATCTTATTGCATATTTTGTCCTAATGTGCTTTCATATTTACATGTCACCATGTTTCCATTGGCTAGTACCTTAAAGTCAGATGTCTGTCAAGCAAACTGACCAGTGACAGAATTGCTTTGTGAGGTTTACATCTTTATGACATCAAATGCTTCACATGAAAAATGCAGTTCATTGTCAAAAATCAGCTATATTAGGAGAGTGAGAATTGTGTTTTAGCATCAATTACACACTAAATATGCTGTCATTGTGTATTTTTAATGGATGTCTTTCAGTTTTAAAGATAGACAGACCGATAGATAGATAGAAAGATAGATAGATAGATAGATAGATAGATAGATAGATAGATAGATAGATAGACAGACAGACAGACTGATTTCAACTGGAAGCAGTGCTTACATATTGCTTAATTTTTGGTGGTTATTAAATAGTATGGGTAGGCAAGAAAAGTGCATATATCTTTTATTAGCATAAACTTACCCAAATGCGCTCTTGCATATTTAAGGCATTCAAAGTAATAATATTTCACAGCATTAATACAGTTATGTACTAGACTGGACAATGGTAAGCAGAGCCAGTACTTATATCAACAATGGCCTTATCTGTGTGAAGTTTGTATGTTCTCCCTGTGTTTGCGTGGGTTTCCTCCGGGTGCTGTGGTTTCCTCCCACACTCCAAAAAACATACTGTTAGGTTAATTGGCTGCTATCAAAATTGACCCTAGTCTCTCCCTCTCTGTCTGTGTGTGAGTGTGTGTCTATATTAGGGAATTTAGACTGTAAGCTCCAATAGGGTAGGGACTGATGTGAATGGGTTCTCTGTACAGCGCTGCGCTATTAGTGACACTATATAAATAAATGATAATGAGGATGATGATGATATGTGTTTACTATGCCTATACACATAGCCAGCTTCCACACTTGATTGGCAGATTAATGCATCATTATTGCTAAGTTTGATAACAGTTGTCTAATACAGTGACACTGGTAGAGAAAACCACTATAGACATTCACATAAGCAGCTCTCATCATCATCATTTATGGCATAAGACTTCTTTAATTATACTAAGTTTTTGAGCAGGTCTGCATTATACTTAATTATATAAGGGAGATGTACTTTTAGTAAAAAGTAGCTCTCCAATTTCAAAAGTACATCAACGTAGTATTAATACTTAGATTTAAAGGTGTTCTGGGATCAATGAAATACATTCCCAGCAGCCATCACCCTTTGCCTCTATCTTATTGCATATTTTGTCCTAATGTGCTTTCATATTTACATGTCACCATGTTTCCATTGGCTAGTACCTTAAAGTCAGATGTCTGTCAAGCAAACTGACCAGTGACAGAATTGCTTTGTGAGGTTTACATCTTTATGACATCAAATGCTTCACATGAAAAATGCAGTTCATTGTCAAAAATCAGCTATATTAGGAGAGTGAGAATTGTGTTTTAGCATCAATTACACACTAAATATGCTGTCATTGTGTATTTTTAATGGATGTCTTTCAGTTTTAAAGATAGACAGACCGATAGATAGATAGAAAGATAGATAGATAGATAGATAGATAGATAGATAGATAGATAGATAGATAGACAGACAGACAGACTGATTTCAACTGGAAGCAGTGCTTACATATTGCTTAATTTTTGGTGGTTATTAAATAGTATGGGTAGGCAAGAAAAGTGCATATATCTTTTATTAGCATAAACTTACCCAAATGCGCTCTTGCATATTTAAGGCATTCAAAGTAATAATATTTCACAGCATTAATACAGTTATGTACTAGACTGGACAATGGTAAGCAGAGCCAGTACTTATATCAACAATGGCCTTATCTGTGTGAAGTTTGTATGTTCTCCCTGTGTTTGCGTGGGTTTCCTCCGGGTGCTGTGGTTTCCTCCCACACTCCAAAAAACATACTGTTAGGTTAATTGGCTGCTATCAAAATTGACCCTAGTCTCTCCCTCTCTGTCTGTGTGTGAGTGTGTGTCTATATTAGGGAATTTAGACTGTAAGCTCCAATAGGGTAGGGACTGATGTGAATGGGTTCTCTGTACAGCGCTGCGCTATTAGTGACACTATATAAATAAATGATAATGAGGATGATGATGATATGTGTTTACTATGCCTATACACATAGCCAGCTTCCACACTTGATTGGCAGATTAATGCATCATTATTGCTAAGTTTGATAACAGTTGTCTAATACAGTGACACTGGTAGAGAAAACCACTATAGACATTCACATAAGCAGCTCTCATCATCATCATTTATGGCATAAGACTTCTTTAATTATACTAAGTTTTTGAGCAGGTCTGCATTATACTTAATTATATAAGGGAGATGTACTTTTAGTAAAAAGTAGCTCTCCAATTTCAAAAGTACATCAACGTAGTATTAATACTTAGATTTAAAGGTGTTCTGGGATCAATGAAATACATTCCCAGCAGCCATCACCCTTTGCCTCTATCTTATTGCATATTTTGTCCTAATGTGCTTTCATATTTACATGTCACCATGTTTCCATTGGCTAGTACCTTAAAGTCAGATGTCTGTCAAGCAAACTGACCAGTGACAGAATTGCTTTGTGAGGTTTACATCTTTATGACATCAAATGCTTCACATGAAAAATGCAGTTCATTGTCAAAAATCAGCTATATTAGGAGAGTGAGAATTGTGTTTTAGCATCAATTACACACTAAATATGCTGTCATTGTGTATTTTTAATGGATGTCTTTCAGTTTTAAAGATAGACAGACCGATAGATAGATAGAAAGATAGAA
>NW_027447552.1:0-29365 GCF_038048845.1 Mixophyes fleayi | reverse complement strand
TTTTATTTTATTCTTATTTTTATACTTATTTTTATACTTATTTTTATTTTTATTCTTATTTTTATACTTATTTATATACTTATTCTTATTTTTATTCTTATTTTTATATTTATTTTTATACTTATTCTTATTTTTATACTTATTTTTATACTTATTCTTATATTTATTCTTATTTTTATACTTATTTATATACTTATTCTTATTTTTATTCATATTTTTATACTTATTTTTGTACTTATTATTATTTTTTTTTATACCTATTTTTATACTTATTGTTATTTTTATACTTATTTTTATACTTATTTTTATACATATTCTTATTTTTATTTTTATACTTTTTTTTATACTTATTTTTATACTTATTTTTATAGTAATTCTTATTTTTATACTTATTTTTATATATACATTTTTTTTTATTTTTATACTTATTTTTATACTTATTTTTATACTTATTCTTATTTTTATTCTTATTTTTATACTTATTTTTATACTTATTCTTATTTTATACTTTTTTTATTTATATATATTTTTTATTTTATACTTATTTTTATACTTATTCTTATTTTTAATATTATTTTTATACTTATTTTTATACTTATTCTTATTTTTATACTTATTTTTATATATATATATTTTTTTTTATACTTATTTTTATACTTATTCTTATTTTTATTCTTATTTTTATACTTATTCTTATTTTTTTACTAATTTTTTACTTATTCTTATTCTTATTCTTATTTTTATACTTATTTTTATACTTATTCTTATTTTATACTTTTTTTTATACTTATTCTTATTTTTATTTTTAATCTTATTTTTATACTTATTTTTATACTTATTCTTATTTTTATTCTTATTTTTATACTTATTTTTATTTTTATACTTATTTATATACTTATTCTTATTTTTATTCTAATTTTTATACTTATTTTTATACTTATTCTTATTTTTATAATTATTTTTATACTTATTCTTATTTTTATAATTATTTTTATACTTATTCTTATTTTTATTCTTATTTTTATATTTATTTTTATACTTATTCTTATTTTTATACTTATTTTTATACTTATTCTTATTTTTATACTTATTTTTATATATATATTTTTTTTATACTTATTTTTATATATATATATATATTTTTATACTTATTTTTATTTTTATTCTTATTTTTATACTTATTCTTATACGTATTCTTATTTTCATACTTATTTTTATACTTATTCTTATTTTTATTTTTAATCTTATTTTTATACTTATTTTTATACTTATTCTTATTTTTATTCTTATTTTTATACTTATTTTTATACTTATTCTTATTTTTATACTTATTTTTATACTTATTCTTATTTTTATTCTTATTTTTATACTTATTCTTATTTTTATTCTTATTTTTATTCATATTTTTATACTTATTTTTGTACTTATTATTTTTTTTTATACCTATTTTTATACTTATTGTTATTTTTATACTTATTTTTATACTTATTTTTATACATATTCTTATTTTTATTTTTATACTTTTTTTTATACTTATTTTTATACTTATTTTTATAGTAATTCTTATTTTTATACTTATTTTTATATATACATTTTTTTTTATTTTTATACTTATTTTTATACTTATTCTTATTTTTATACTTTTTTTTATACTTATTCTTATTTTTATTCTTATTTTTATACTTATTCTTATTTTTTTACTAATTTTTTACTTATTCTTATTCTTATTTTTATACTTATTTTTATACTTATTCTTATTTTTATACTTTTTTTTATACTTATTCTTATTTTTATTTTTAATCTTATTTTTATACTTATTTTTATACTTATTCTTATTTTTATTCTTATTTTTATACTTATTTTTATTTTTATACTTATTTATATACTTATTCTTATTTTTATTCTTATTTTTATACTTATTTTTATACTTATTCTTATTTTTATACTTATTCTTATTTTTATTCTTATTTTTATACTTATTCTTATACTTATTCTTATTTTCATACTTATTTTTATACTTATTCTTATTTTTATTTTTAATCTTATTTTTATACTTATTTTTATACTTATTCTTATTTTTATTCTTATTTTTATAGTTATTCTTATTTTTTTACTAATTTTTTACTTATTCTTATTTTTATTTTCATACTTATTTTTATACTTATTTTTATACTTATTCTTATTTTTTTTTTTTTTTTTTATTTATTCTTATTTTTATACTTATTCTTATACTTATTCTTATTTTTATAATTATTTTTATACTTATTCTTATTTTTATTCTTATTTTTATATTTATTTTTATACTTATTCTTATTTTTATACTTATTTTTATACTTATTCTTATTTTTATAATTATTTTTATACTTATTCTTATTTTTATTCTTATTTTTATATTTATTTTTATACTTATTCTTATTTTTATACTTATTTTTATACTTATTCTTATTTTTATAATTATTTTTATACTTATTCATATTTTTATTCTTATTTTTATACTTATTCTTATTTTTATACTTATTTTTATACTTATTCTTATTTTTATTCTTATTTTTATACTTATTTTTATACTTATTCTTATTTTTATAATTATTTTTATACTTATTCATATTTTTATTCTTATTTTTATACTTATTCTTATTTTTATACTTATTTTTATACTTATTCTTATTTTTAATATTATTTTTATACTTATTTTTATACTTATTCTTATTTTTATACTTATTTTTATACTTATTCTTATTTTTATACTTATTTTTATATATATATTTTTTTTATACTTATTTTTATATATATATATATATTTTTATACTTATTTTTATACTTATTCTTATTTTTATTCTTATTTTTATACTTATTTTTATACTTATTTATATACTTATTCTTATTTTTATTTTTATTTTTATTTTTATACTTATTTTTATACTTATTTTTATAGTAATTCTTATTTTTATACTTATTTTTATACTTATTTATATACTTATTTTTATAGTAATTCTTATTTTTATACTTATTTTTATACTTATTTATATACTTATTCTTATTTTTATTTTATTCTTATTTTTATACTTATTTTTATACTTATTTTTATTTTTATTCTTATTTTTATACTTATTTATATACTTATTCTTATTTTTATTCTTATTTTTATATTTATTTTTATACTTATTCTTATTTTTATACTTATTTTTATACTTATTCTTATATTTATTCTTATTTTTATACTTATTTATATACTTATTCTTATTTTTATTCTTATTTTTATACTTATTTTTATACTTATTCTTATTTTTATACTTATTTTTATACTTATTTTTATACTTATTCTTATTTTTATAATTATTTTTATACTTATTCTTATTTTTATAATTATTTTTATACTTATTCTTATTTTTATTCTTATTTTTATATTTATTTTTATACTTATTCTTATTTTTATACTTATTTTTATACTTATTCTTATTTTTATAATTATTTTTATACTTATTCTTATTTTTATTCTTATTTTTATATTTATTTTTATACTTATTCTTATTTTTATACTTATTTTTATACTTATTCTTATTTTTATAATTATTTTTATATTTATTCTTATTTTTATACTTATTCTTATTTTTATACTTATTTTTATATATATATTTTTTTTATACTTATTTTTATATATATATATATATATATTTTTATACTTATTTTTATACTTATTCTTATTTTTATTCTTATTTTTATACTTATTTTTATACTTATTTATATACTTATTCTTATTTTTATTTTTATTTTTATTTTTATACTTATTTTTATACTTATTTTTATACTTATTTTTATAGTAATTCTTATTTTTATACTTATTTTTATACTTATTTATATACTTATTTTTATAGTAATTCTTATTTTTATACTTATTTTTATACTTATTTATATACTTATTCTTATTTTTATTTTATTCTTATTTTTATACTTATTTTTATACTTATTTTTATTTTTATTCTTATTTTTATACTTATTTATATACTTATTCTTATTTTTATTCTTATTTTTATATTTATTTTTATACTTATTCTTATTTTTATACTTATTTTTATACTTATTCTTATATTTATTCTTATTTTTATACTTATTTTTATACTTATTCTTATTTTTATACTTATTTTTATACTTATTCTTATTTTTATAATTATTTTTATACTTATTCTTATTTTTATTCTTATTTTTATATTTATTTTTATACTTATTCTTATTTTTATACTTATTTTTATACTTATTCTTATTTTTATAATTATTTTTATACTTATTCATATTTTTATTCTTATTTTTATACTTATTCTTATTTTTATACTTATTTTTATACTTATTCTTATTTTTATTCTTATTTTTATACTTATTTTTATACTTATTCTTATTTTTATACTTTTTTTTATTTATATATATTTTTTATTTTTATACTTATTTTTATACTTATTCTTATTTTTATACTTATTTTTATATATATATTTTTTTTATACTTATTTTTATATATATATATATATTTTTATACTTATTTTTATACTTATTCTTATTTTTATTCTTATTTTTATACTTATTTTTATACTTATTTATATACTTATTCTTATTTTTATTTTTATTCTTATTTTTATACTTATTTTTATACTTATTTTTATTTTTATTCTTATTTTTATACTTATTTTTATACTTATTTTTATACTTATTCTTATTTTTATTCTTATTTTTATACTTATTTTTATACTTATTTTTATACTTATTTTTATAGTAATTCTTATTTTTATACTTATTTTTATACTTATTTATATACTTATTTTTATAGTAATTCTTATTTTTATACTTATTTTTATACTTATTTATATACTTATTCTTATTTTTATTTTATTCTTATTTTTATACTTATTTTTATACTTATTTTTATTTTTATTCTTATTTTTATACTTATTTATATATTTATTCTTATTTTTATTCTTATTTTTATATTTATTTTTATACTTATTCTTATTTTTATACTTATTTTTATACTTATTCTTATTTTTATTCTTATGTTTATACTTATTTTTATTTTTATACTTATTTATATACTTATTCTTATTTTTATTCTTATTTTTATACTTATTTTTATACTTATTCTTATTTTTATACTTATTCTTATTTTTATTCTTATTTTTATACTTATTCTTATACTTATTCTTATTTTCATACTTATTTTTATACTTATTCTTATTTTTATTTTTAATCTTATTTTTATACTTATTTTTATACTTATTCTTATTTTTATTCTTATTTTTATAGTTATTCTTATTTTTTTACTAATTTTTTACTTATTCTTATTTTTATTTTCATACTTATTTTTATACTTATTTTTATACTTATTCTTATTTTTTTTTTATTTTTTTTATTTATTCTTATTTTTATACTTATTCTTATACTTATTCTTATTTTTATACGTATTTTTATACTTATTCTTATTTTTATTTTTAATCTTATTTTTATACTTATTCTTATTTTTATACTTATTTTTATACTTATTCTTATTTTTATAATTATTTTTATACTTATTCTTATTTTTATTCTTATTTTTATATTTATTTTTATACTTATTCTTATTTTTATACTTATTTTGATACTTATTCTTATTTTTAGAATTATTTTTTTACTTATTCATATTTTTATTCTTATTTTTATACTTATTCTTATTTTTATACTTATTTTTATACTTATTCTTATTTTTATACTTTTTTTTATTTATATATATTTTTTATTTTTATACTTATTTTTATACTTATTCTTATTTTTAATATTATTTTTATACTTATTTTTATACTTATTTATATACTTATTCTTATTTTTATTTTTATTTTTATTTTTATACTTATTTTTATTTTTATTCTTATTTTTATACTTATTCTTATTTTTATACTTATTTTTATACTTATTTTTATACTTATTTTTATAGTAATTCTTATTTTTATACTTATTTTTATACTTATTTATATACTTATTCTTATTTTTATACTTATTTTTATACTTATTTTTATACTTATTTTTATAGTAATTCTTATTTTTATACTTATTTTTATATATATATTTTTTTATACTTATTTTTATATATATATATATTTTTTTATACTTATTTTTATACTTATTCTTATTTTTATTCTTATTTTTATACTTATTTTTATACTTATTTATATACTTATTCTTATTTTTATTTTTATTTTTATTTTTATACTTATTTTTATTTTTATTCTTATTTTTATACTTATTCTTATTTTTATACTTATTTTAATACTTATTTTTATACTTATTTTTATAGTAATTCTTATTTTTATACTTATTTTTATACTTATTTATATACTTATTCTTATTTTTATTTTTATTCTTATTTTTATACTTATTTTTATACTTATTTTTATTTTTATTCTTATTTTTATACTTATTCTTATTTTTATACTTATTTTTATTTTTATTCTTATTTTTATACTTATTTTTATACTTATTCTTATTTTTATTCTTATTTTTATACTTATTCTTATTTTTTTACTAATTTTTTACTTATTCTTATTCTTATTTTTTATTTTTATACTTATTTTTATACTTATTCTTATTTTTATACTTTTTTTTATACTTATTCTTATTTTTATAATTATTTTTATACTTATTCTTATTTTTAGAATTATTTTTATATTTATTTTTATACTTATTCTTATTTTTATACTTATTTTTATACTTATTCTTATTTTTAGAATTATTTTTATACTTATTCATATTTTTATTCTTATTTTTATACTTATTCTTATTTTTATACTTATTTTTATACTTATTCTTATTTTTATTCTTATTTTTATACTTATTTTTATACTTATTCTTATTTTTATACTTTTTTTTATTTATATATATTTTTTATTTTTATACTTATTTTTATACTTATTCTTATTTTTAATATTATTTTTATACTTATTTTTATACTTATTCTTATTTTTATACTTATTTTTATACTTATTCTTATTTTTATACTTATTTTTATATATATATTTTTTTTATACTTATTTTTATATATATATATATATTTTTATACTTATTTTTATACTTATTCTTATTTTTATTCTTATTTTTATACTTATTTTTATACTTATTTATATACTTATTCTTATTTTTATACTTATTTTTATACTTATTCTTATTTTTATTGTTATTTTTATACTTATTCTTATTTTTTTACTAATTTTTTACTTATTCTTATTCTTATTCTTATTTTTATACTTATTTTTATACTTATTCTTATTTTTATACTTATTTTTATACTTATTCTTATTTTTATTTTTAATCTTATTTTTATACTTATTTTTATACTTATTTTTATACTTATTCTTATTTTTATACTTATTTTTATATATATATATATATATATTTTTATACTTATTTTTATACTTATTCTTATTTTTATTCTTATTTTTATACTTATTCTTATACTTATTCTTATTTTCATACTTATTTTTATACTTATTCTTATTTTTATTTTTAATCTTATTTTTATACTTATTTTTATACTTATTCTTATTTTTATTCTTATTTTTATAGTTATTCTTATTTTTTTACTAATTTTTTACTTATTCTTATTTTTATTTTTATACTTATTTTTATACTTATTTTTATACTTATTCTTATTTTTATACTTATTTTTATACTTATTTTTATATATAATTTTTTTTTATTTTTATACTTATTCTTATTTTTATACTTATTCTTATTTTTATTCTTATTTTTATACTTATTTTTATACTTATTCTTATTTTTATTTTTATTCTTATTTTTATACTTATTTTTATACTTATTTTTATTTTTATTCTTATTTTTATACTTATTCTTATTTTTATACTTATTTTTATACTTATTCTTATTTTTATTCTTATTTTTATACTTATTCTTATTTTTATAATTATTTTTATACTTATTCTTATTTTTATAATTATTTTTATACTTATTCATATTTTTATTCTTATTTTTATACTTATTCTTATTTTTATACTTATTTTTATACTTATTCTTATTTTTATTCTTATTTTTATACTTATTTTTATACTTATTCTTATTTTTATACTTTTTTTTATACTTATTCTTATTTTTATACTTATTTTTATATATATATATATTTTTTTATACTTATTTTTATACTTATTCTTATTTTTATTCTTATTTTTATACTTATTCTTATTTTTTTACTAATTTTTTACTTATTCTTATTCTTATTCTTATTTTTATACTTATTTTTATACTTATTCTTATTTTTATACTTTTTTTTATACTTATTCTTATTTTTATACTTATTTTTATATATATATATATTTTTTTATACTTATTTTTATACTTATTCTTATTTTTATTCTTATTTTTATACTTATTCTTATTTTTTTACTAATTTTTTACTTATTCTTATTCTTATTCTTATTTTTATACTTATTTTTATACTTATTCTTATTTTTATACTTTTTTTTATACTTATTCTTATTTTTATAATTATTTTTATACTTATTTTTATACTTATTCTTATTTTTATACTTATTTTTATACTTATTCTTATTTTTATACTTATTTTTATATATATATTTTTTTTATACTTATTTTTATATATATATATATATTTTTATACTTATTTTTATACTTATTCTTATTTTTATTCTTATTTTTATACTTATTTTTATACTTATTTATATACTTATTCTTATTTTTATACTTATTTTTATACTTATTCTTATTTTTATTGTTATTTTTATACTTATTCTTATTTTTTTACTAATTTTTTACTTATTCTTATTCTTATTCTTATTTTTATACTTATTTTTATACTTATTCTTATTTTTATACTTATTTTTATACTTATTCTTATTTTTATTTTTAATCTTATTTTTATACTTATTTTTATACTTATTTTTATACTTATTCTTATTTTTATACTTATTTTTATATATATATATATATATATTTTTATACTTATTTTTATACTTATTCTTATTTTTATTCTTATTTTTATACTTATTCTTATACTTATTCTTATTTTCATACTTATTTTTATACTTATTCTTATTTTTATTTTTAATCTTATTTTTATACTTATTTTTATACTTATTCTTATTTTTATTCTTATTTTTATAGTTATTCTTATTTTTTTACTAATTTTTTACTTATTCTTATTTTTATTTTTATACTTATTTTTATACTTATTTTTATACTTATTCTTATTTTTATACTTATTTTTATACTTATTTTTATATATAATTTTTTTTTATTTTTATACTTATTCTTATTTTTATACTTATTCTTATTTTTATTCTTATTTTTATACTTATTTTTATACTTATTCTTATTTTTATTTTTATTCTTATTTTTATACTTATTTTTATACTTATTTTTATTTTTATTCTTATTTTTATACTTATTCTTATTTTTATACTTATTTTTATACTTATTCTTATTTTTATTCTTATTTTTATACTTATTCTTATTTTTATAATTATTTTTATACTTATTCTTATTTTTATAATTATTTTTATACTTATTCATATTTTTATTCTTATTTTTATACTTATTCTTATTTTTATACTTATTTTTATACTTATTCTTATTTTTATTCTTATTTTTATACTTATTTTTATACTTATTCTTATTTTTATACTTTTTTTTATACTTATTCTTATTTTTATACTTATTTTTATATATATATATATTTTTTTATACTTATTTTTATACTTATTCTTATTTTTATTCTTATTTTTATACTTATTCTTATTTTTTTACTAATTTTTTACTTATTCTTATTCTTATTCTTATTTTTATACTTATTTTTATACTTATTCTTATTTTTATACTTTTTTTTATACTTATTCTTATTTTTATACTTATTTTTATATATATATATATTTTTTTATACTTATTTTTATACTTATTCTTATTTTTATTCTTATTTTTATACTTATTCTTATTTTTTTACTAATTTTTTACTTATTCTTATTCTTATTCTTATTTTTATACTTATTTTTATACTTATTCTTATTTTTATACTTTTTTTTATACTTATTCTTATTTTTATAATTATTTTTATACTTATTCTTATTTTTAGAATTATTTTTATATTTATTTTTATACTTATTCTTATTTTTATACTTATTTTTATACTTATTCTTATTTTTAGAATTATTTTTATACTTATTCATATTTTTATTCTTATTTTTATACTTATTCTTATTTTTATACTTATTTTTATACTTATTCTTATTTTTATTCTTATTTTTATACTTATTTTTATACTTATTCTTATTTTTATACTTTTTTTTATTTATATATATTTTTTATTTTTATACTTATTTTTATACTTATTCTTATTTTTAATATTATTTTTATACTTATTTTTATACTTATTCTTATTTTTATACTTATTTTTATACTTATTCTTATTTTTATACTTATTTTTATATATATATTTTTTTTATACTTATTTTTATATATATATATATATTTTTATACTTATTTTTATACTTATTCTTATTTTTATTCTTATTTTTATACTTATTTTTATACTTATTTATATACTTATTCTTATTTTTATACTTATTTTTATACTTATTCTTATTTTTATTGTTATTTTTATACTTATTCTTATTTTTTTACTAATTTTTTACTTATTCTTATTCTTATTCTTATTTTTATACTTATTTTTATACTTATTCTTATTTTTATACTTATTTTTATACTTATTCTTATTTTTATTTTTAATCTTATTTTTATACTTATTTTTATACTTATTTTTATACTTATTCTTATTTTTATACTTATTTTTATATATATATATATATATATATTTTTATACTTATTTTTATACTTATTCTTATTTTTATACTTATTCTTATTTTTATTCTTATTTTTATACTTATTCTTATACTTATTCTTATTTTCATACTTATTTTTATACTTATTCTTATTTTTATTTTTAATCTTATTTTTATACTTATTTTTATACTTATTCTTATTTTTATTCTTATTTTTATAGTTATTCTTATTTTTTTACTAATTTTTTACTTATTCTTATTTTTATTTTTATACTTATTTTTATACTTATTTTTATACTTATTCTTATTTTTATACTTATTTTTATACTTATTTTTATATATAATTTTTTTTTATTTTTATACTTATTCTTATTTTTATACTTATTCTTATTTTTATTCTTATTTTTATACTTATTTTTATACTTATTCTTATTTTTATTTTTATTCTTATTTTTATACTTATTTTTATACTTATTTTTATTTTTATTCTTATTTTTATACTTATTCTTATTTTTATACTTATTTTTATACTTATTCTTATTTTTATTCTTATTTTTATACTTATTCTTATTTTTATAATTATTTTTATACTTATTCTTATTTTTATAATTATTTTTATACTTATTCATATTTTTATTCTTATTTTTATACTTATTCTTATTTTTATACTTATTTTTATACTTATTCTTATTTTTATTCTTATTTTTATACTTATTTTTATACTTATTCTTATTTTTATACTTTTTTTTATACTTATTCTTATTTTTATACTTATTTTTATATATATATATATTTTTTTATACTTATTTTTATACTTATTCTTATTTTTATTCTTATTTTTATACTTATTCTTATTTTTTTACTAATTTTTTACTTATTCTTATTCTTATTCTTATTTTTATACTTATTTTTATACTTATTCTTATTTTTATACTTTTTTTTATACTTATTCTTATTTTTATACTTATTTTTATATATATATATATTTTTTTATACTTATTTTTATACTTATTCTTATTTTTATTCTTATTTTTATACTTATTCTTATTTTTTTACTAATTTTTTACTTATTCTTATTCTTATTCTTATTTTTATACTTATTTTTATACTTATTCTTATTTTTATAATTATTTTTATACTTATTCTTATTTTTATAATTATTTTTATACTTATTCTTATTTTTATACTTATATTTATACTTATTTTTATACTTATTCTTATTTTTATAATTATTTTTATACTTATTCTTATTTTTATTCTTATTTTTATATTTATTTTTATACTTATTCTTATTTTTATACTTATTTTTATACTTATTCTTATTTTTATAATTATTTTTATACTTATTCATATTTTTATTCTTATTTTTATACTTTTTTTTATTTATATATATTTTTTATTTTTATACTTATTATTATACTTATTCTTATTTTTAATATTATTTTTATACTTATTTTTATACTTATTCTTATTTTTATACTTATTTTTATACTTATTCTTATTTTTATACTTATTTTTATATATATATTTTTTTTATACTTATTTTAATATATATATATATTTTTATACTTATTTTTATACTTATTCTTATTTTTATTCTTATTTTTATACTTATTTTTATACTTATTTATATACTTATTCTTATTTTTATTTTTATTTTTATTTTTATACTTATTTTTATACTTATTTTTATACTTATTTTTATAGTAATTCTTATTTTTATACTTATTTTTATAGTTATTTATATACTTATTCTTATTTTTATTTTTATTCTTATTTTTATACTTATTTTTATACTTATTTTTATTTTTATTCTTATTTTTATACTTATTTATATACTTATTCTTATTTTTATTCTTATTTTTATATTTATTTTTATACTTATTCTTATTTTTATACTTATTTTTATACATATTCTTATTTTTATTTTTATACTTTTTTTTATACTTATTTTTATACTTATTTTTATAGTAATTCTTATTTTTATACTTATTTTTATATATACATTTTTTTTATTTTTATACTTATTTTTATACTTATTCTCTTTTTTATACTTTTTTTATACTTATTCTTATTTTTATTTTTAATCTTATTTTTATACTTTTTTTTATACTTATTTTTATACTTATTCTTATTTTTATACTTTTTTTTATACTTATTCTTATTTTTATTTTTAATCTTATTTTTATACTTTTTTTTATACTTATTTTTATACTTATTCTTATTTTTATACGTATTTTTATACTTATTCTTATTTTTATTTTTAATCTTATTTTTATACTTATTCTTATTTTTATACTTATTTTTATACTTATTCTTATTTTTAATATTATTTTTATACTTTTTTTTATACTTATTCTTATTTTTATACTTATTTTTATACTTATTCTTATTTTTATTTTTAATCTTATTTTTATACTTATTTTTATACTTATTTTTATACTTATTCTTATTTTTATTCTTATTTTTATACTTATTTTTATTTTTATACTTATTTATATACTTATTCTTATTTTTATTCTTACTTTTATACTTATTTTTATACTTATTCTTATTTTTTTACTAATTTTTTTACTTATTCTTATTTTTATACTTATTCTTATACTTATTCTTATTTTCATACTTATTTTTATACTTATTCTTATTTTATACTTATTTTTATATATAAATTTTTTTTATACTTATTTTTATACTTATTCTTATTTTTTTCTTATTTTTATACTTATTCTTATTTTTATACTTATTCTTATTTTTATTCTTATTTTTATACTTATTTTTATACTTATTCTTATTTTTATACTTATTTTTATACTTATTATTATTTTTTTTATACCTATTTTTTTACTTATTGTTATTTTTATACTTATTTTTATACTTATTTTTATACATATTCTTATTTTTATTTTTATACTTATTTTTATACTTATTTTTATAGTAATTCTTATTTTTATACTTATTTTTATACTTATTTATATACTTATTCTTATTTTTATTTTTATTCTTATTTTTATACTTATTTTTATATTTATTTTTATTTTTATTCTTATTTTTATACTTATTCTTATTTTTATACTTATTTTTATACTTATTCTTATTTTTATTCTTATTTTTATACTTATTTTTATACTTATTCTTATTTTTATACTTATTTTTATACTTATTCTTATTTTTATACTTATTTTTATACTTATTCTTATTTGTATACTTATTTTTATACTTATTCTTATTTTTATTCTTATTTTTATACTTATTTTTATACTTATTCTTATTTTTATACTTATTTTTATACTTATTCTTATTTTTATACTTATTTTTATTCATATTTTTATACTTATTTTTGTACTTATTATTTTTTTTATACCTATTTTTATACTTATTGTTATTTTTATACTTATTTTTATACTTATTTTTATACATATTCTTATTTTTATTTTTATACTTTTTTTTATACTTATTTTTATACTTATTTTTATAGTAATTCTTATTTTTATACTTATTTTTATATATACATTTTTTTTTATTTTTATACTTATTTTTATACTTATTCTTATTTTTATACTTTTTTTTATACTTATTCTTATTTTTATTTTCATACTTATTTTTATACTTATTTTTATACTTATTCTTATTTTTTTTTATTTTTTTTATTTATTCTTATTTTTATAGTTATTCTTATACTTATTCTTATTTTCATACTTATTTTTATACTTATTCTTATTTTATACTTATTTTTATATATAATTTTTTTTTATACTTATTTTTATACTTATTCTTATTTTTATTCTTATTTTTATTCATATTTTTATACTTATTTTTATACTTATTTTTATAGTAATTCTTATTTTTATACTTATTTTTATATATACATTTTTTTTTATTTTTATACTTATTTTTATACTTATTCTTATTTTTATACTTTTTTTTATACTTATTCTTATTTTTATTCTTATTTTTATAGTTATTCTTATTTTTTTACTAATTTTTTACTTATTCTTATTTTTATTTTCATACTTATTTTTATACTTATTTTTATACTTATTCTTATTTTTTTTTATTTTTTTTATTTATTCTTATTTTTATACTTATTCTTATACTTATTCTTATTTTTATACGTATTTTTATACTTATTCTTATTTTTATTTTTAATCTTATTTTTATACTTATTCTTATTTTTATATTATTTTTATACTTATTCTTATTTTTATTTTTAATCTTATTTTTATACTTTTTTTTATACTTATTCTTATTTTTATACTTATTTTTATACTTATTCTTATTTTTATTTTTAATCTTATTTTTATACTTATTTTTATACTTATTCTTATTTTTATTCTTATTTTTATACTTATTTTTATACTTATTTTTAAACTTATTCTTATTTTTATACTTATTTTTATACTTATTCTTATTTTTATACTTATTTTTATACTTATTCATATTTTTATACTTATTTTTATAATTGTTTTTATTTTTATACTTATTTATATACTTATTCTTATTTTTTTTTTATTCTTATTTTATACTTATTTTTATACTTATTCTTATTTTTATTCTTATTTTTATACTTATTTATATACTTATTCTTATTTTTATTCATATTTTTATACTTATTTTTGTACTTATTATTATTTTTTTTTATACCTATTTTTATACTTATTGTTATTTTTATACTTTTTTTTATACTTATTTTTATACTTATTTTTATAGTAATTCTTATTTTTATACTTATTTTTATATATACATTATTTTTTATTTTATACTTATTTTTATACTTATTCTTATTTTTATACTTTTTTTTATACTTATTCTTATTTTCATACTTATTTTTATACTTATTCTTATTTTTATTTTGAATCTTATTTTTATACTTATTTTTATACTTATTCTTATTTTTATATTTATTCTTATTTTTATACTTATTTTTATACTTATTCTTATTTTTATTCTTATTTTTATACTTATTTTTTTACTTATTGTTATTTTTATACTTATTTTTATACTTATTTTTATAGTAATTCTTATTTTTATACTTATTTTTATACTTATTTATATACTTATTCTTATTTTTATTTTTATTCTTATTTTTATACTTATTTTTATACTTATTTTTATTTTTATTCTTATTTTTATACTTATTCTTATTTTTATACTTATTTTTATACTTATTCTTATTTTTATTCTTATTTTTATACTTATTTTTATACTTATTCTTATTTTTATACTTATTTTTATACTTATTCTTATTTTTATACTTATTCTTATTTTTATAATTATTTTTATACTTATTCTTATTTTTATTCTTATTTTTATATTTATTTTTATACTTATTTTTATTTTTATTCTTATTTTTATACTTATTCTTATTTTTATACTTATTTTTATACTTATTCTTATTTTTATTCTTATTTTTATACTTATTTATATACTTATTCTTATTTTTATACTTATTTTTATACTTATTATTATTTTTTTTTATACCTATTTTTTTACTTATTGCTATTTTTATACTTATTTTTATACTTATTTTTATACATATTCTTATTTTTATTTTTATACTTATTTTTATAATTATTTTTATAGTAATTCTTATTTTTATACTTATTTTTATACTTATTTATATACTTATTCTTATTTTTATTTTTATTCTTATTTTTATACTTATTTTTATACTTATTTTTATTTTTATTCTTATTTTTATACTTATTCTTATTTTTATACTTATTTTTATACTTATTCTTATTTTTATTCTTATTTTTATACTTATTTTTATACTTATTCTTATTTTTATAATTATTTTTATACTTATTCTTATTTTTATACTTTTTTTTATTTATATATATTTTTTATTTTTATACTTATTTTTATACTTATTCTTATTTTTAATATTATTTTTATACTTATTCTTATTTTTATTCTTATTTTTATACTTATTTATATACTTATTCTTATTTTTATTCTTATTTTTATATTTATTTTTATACTTATTTTTATTTTTATACTTATTTTTATACTTATTCTTATATTTATTCTTATTTTTATACTTATTTATATACTTATTCTTATTTTTATTCATATTTTTATACTTATTTTTGTACTTATTATTATTTTTTTTTATACCTATTTTTATACTTATTGTTATTTTTATACTTATTTTTATACTTATTTTTATACATATTCTTATTTTTATTTTTATACTTTTTTTTATACTTATTTTTATACTTATTTTTATAGTAATTCTTATTTTTATACTTATTTTTATATATACATTTTTTTTTATTTTTATACTTATTTTTATACTTATTTTTATACTTATTCTTATTTTTATTCTTATTTTTATACTTATTTTTATACTTATTCTTATTTTTATACTTTTTTTATTTATATATATTTTTTATTTTTATACTTATTTTTATACTTATTCTTATTTTTAATATTATTTTTATACTTATTTTTATACTTATTCTTATTTTTATACTTATTTTTATATATATATATTTTTTTTTATACTTATTTTTATACTTATTCTTATTTTTATTCTTATTTTTATACTTATTCTTATTTTTTTACTAATTTTTTACTTATTCTTATTCTTATTCTTATTTTTATACTTATTTTTATACTTATTCTTATTTTTATACTTTTTTTTATACTTATTCTTATTTTTATTTTTAATCTTATTTTTATACTTATTTTTATACTTATTCTTATTTTTATTCTTATTTTTATACTTATTTTTATTTTTATACTTATTTATATACTTATTCTTATTTTTATTCTAATTTTTATACTTATTTTTATACTTATTCTTATTTTTATACTTATTTTTATACTTATTTTTATACTTATTCTTATTTTTATAATTATTTTTATACTTATTCTTATTTTTATAATTATTTTTATACTTATTCTTATTTTTATTCTTATTTTTATATTTATTTTTATACTTATTCTTATTTTTATACTTATTTTTATACTTATTCTTATTTTTATACTTATTTTTATATATATATTTTTTTTATACTTATTTTTATATATATATATATATTTTTATACTTATTTTTATTTTTATTCTTATTTTTATACTTATTCTTATACGTATTCTTATTTTCATACTTATTTTTATACTTATTCTTATTTTTATTTTTAATCTTATTTTTATACTTATTTTTATACTTATTCTTATTTTTATTCTTATTTTTATACTTATTTTTATACTTATTCTTATTTTTATACTTATTTTTATACTTATTCTTATTTTTATTCTTATTTTTATACTTATTCTTATTTTTATTCTTATTTTTATTCATATTTTTATACTTATTTTTGTACTTATTATTTTTTTTTATACCTATTTTTATACTTATTGTTATTTTTATACTTATTTTTATACTTATTTTTATACATATTCTTATTTTTATTTTTATACTTTTTTTTATACTTATTTTTATACTTATTTTTATAGTAATTCTTATTTTTATACTTATTTTTATATATACATTTTTTTTTATTTTTATACTTATTTTTATACTTATTCTTATTTTTATACTTTTTTTTATACTTATTCTTATTTTTATTCTTATTTTTATACTTATTCTTATTTTTTTACTAATTTTTTACTTATTCTTATTCTTATTTTTATACTTATTTTTATACTTATTCTTATTTTTATACTTTTTTTTATACTTATTCTTATTTTTATTTTTAATCTTATTTTTATACTTATTTTTATACTTATTCTTATTTTTATTCTTATTTTTATACTTATTTTTATTTTTATACTTATTTATATACTTATTCTTATTTTTATTCTTATTTTTATACTTATTTTTATACTTATTCTTATTTTTATACTTATTCTTATTTTTATTCTTATTTTTATACTTATTCTTATACTTATTCTTATTTTCATACTTATTTTTATACTTATTCTTATTTTTATTTTTAATCTTATTTTTATACTTATTTTTATACTTATTCTTATTTTTATTCTTATTTTTATAGTTATTCTTATTTTTTTACTAATTTTTTACTTATTCTTATTTTTATTTTCATACTTATTTTTATACTTATTTTTATACTTATTCTTATTTTTTTTTTATTTTTTTTATTTATTCTTATTTTTATACTTATTCTTATACTTATTCTTATTTTTATACGTATTTTTATACTTATTCTTATTTTTATTTTTAATCTTATTTTTATACTTATTTTTATACTTATTCTTATTTTTATTTTTAATATTATTTTTATACTTTTTTTTATACTTATTCTTATTTTTATACTTATTTTTATACTTATTCTTATTTTTATACTTATTTTTATACTTATTCTTATTTTTATTATACCTATTTTTTTACTTATTGTTATTTTTATACTTATTTTTATACTTATTTTTATACATATTCTTATTTTTATTTTTATACTTATTTTTATACTTATTTTTATAGTAATTCTTATTTTTATACTTATTTTTATACTTATTTATATACTTATTCTTATTTTTATTTTTATTCTTATTTTTATACTTATTTTTATATTTATTTTTATTTTTATTCTTATTTTTATACTTATTCTTATTTTTATACTTATTTTTATACTTATTCTTATTTTTATTCTTATTTTTATACTTATTTTTATACTTATTCTTATTTTTATACTTATTTTTATACTTATTCTTATTTATATAATTATTTTTATACTTATTCTTATTTTTATAGTTATTTTTATACTTATTCTTATTTTTATTCTTATTTTTATACTTATTTTTATACTTATTCTTATTTTTATACTTTTTTTATTTATATATATTTTTTATTTTTATACTTATTTTTATACTTATTCTTATTTTTAATATTATTTTTATACTTATTTTTATACTTATTCTTATTTTTATTCTTATTTTTATACTTATTCTTATTTTTTTACTAATTTTTTACTTATTCTTATTCTTATTCTTATTTTTATACTTATTTTTATACTTATTCTTATTTTTATACTTTTTTTTATACTTATTCTTATTCTTATTTTTATTCTTATTTTTATACTTATTTTTATACTTATTCTTATTTTTATACTTATTTTTATACTTATTGTTATACTTATTCTTATTTTTATAATTATTTTTATACTTATTCTTATTTTTATAATTATTTTTATACTTATTCTTATTTTTATTCTTATTTTTATATTTATTTTTATACTTATTCTTATTTTTATACTTATTTTTATACTTATTCTTATTTTTATAATTATTTTTATACTTATTCTTATTTTTATTCTTATTTTTATATTTATTTTTATACTTATTCTTATTTTTATACTTATTTTTATACTTATTCTTATTTTTATAATTATTTTTATACTTATTCATATTTTTATTCTTATTTTTATACTTATTCTTATTTTTATACTTATTTTTATACTTATTCTTATTTTTATTCTTATTTTTATACTTATTTTTATACTTATTCTTATTTTTATAATTATTTTTATACTTATTCATATTTTTATTCTTATTTTTATACTTATTCTTATTTTTATACTTATTTTTATACTTATTCTTATTTTTAATATTATTTTTATACTTATTTTTATACTTATTCTTATTTTTATACTTATTTTTATACTTATTCTTATTTTTATACTTATTTATATACTTATTCTTATTTTTATTCTTATTTTTATATTTATTTTTATACTTATTCTTATTTTTATACTTATTTTTATACTTATTCTTATATTTATTCTTATTTTTATACTTATTTATATACTTATTCTTATTTTTATTCTTATTTTTATACTTATTTTTATACTTATTCTTATTTTTATACTTATTTTTATACTTATTTTTATACTTATTCTTATTTTTATAATTATTTTTATACTTATTCTTATTTTTATAATTATTTTTATACTTATTCTTATTTTTATTCTTATTTTTATATTTATTTTTATACTTATTCTTATTTTTATACTTATTTTTATACTTATTCTTATTTTTATAATTATTTTTATACTTATTCTTATTTTTATTCTTATTTTTATATTTATTTTTATACTTATTCTTATTTTTATACTTATTTTTATACTTATTCTTATTTTTATAATTATTTTTATACTTATTCATATTTTTATTCTTATTTTTATACTTATTCTTATTTTTATACTTATTTTTATACTTATTCTTATTTTTATTCTTATTTTTATACTTATTTTTATACTTATTCTTATTTTTATACTTTTTTTTATTTATATATATTTTTTATTTTTATACTTATTTTTATACTTATTCTTATTTTTAATATTATTTTTATACTTATTTTTATACTTATTCTTATTTTTATACTTATTCTTATTTTTATACTTATTTTTATATATATATTTTTTTTATACTTATTTTTATATATATATATATATTTTTATACTTATTTTTATACTTATTCTTATTTTTATTCTTATTTTTATACTTATTTTTATACTTATTTATATACTTATTCTTATTTTTATTTTATTCTTATTTTTATACTTATTTTTATACTTATTTTTATTTTTATTCTTATTTTTATACTTATTTATATACTTATTCTTATTTTTATTCTTATTTTTATATTTATTTTTATACTTATTCTTATTTTTATACTTATTTTTATACTTATTCTTATATTTATTCTTATTTTTATACTTATTTATATACTTATTCTTATTTTTATTCTTATTTTTATACTTATTTTTATACTTATTCTTATTTTTATACTTATTTTTATACTTATTTTTATACTTATTCTTATTTTTATAATTATTTTTATACTTATTCCTATTTTTATAATTATTTTTATACTTATTCTTATTTTTATTCTTATTTTTATATTTATTTTTATACTTATTCTTATTTTTATACTTATTTTTATACTTATTCTTATTTTTATAATTATTTTTATACTTATTCTTATTTTTATTCTTATTTTTATATTTATTTTTATACTTATTCTTATTTTTATACTTATTTTTATACTTATTCTTATTTTTATAATTATTTTTATACTTATTCATATTTTTATTCTTATTTTTATACTTATTCTTATTTTTATACTTATTTTTATACTTATTCTTATTTTTATTCTTATTTTTATACTTATTTTTATACTTATTCTTATTTTTATACTTTTTTTTATTTATATATATTTTTTATTTTTATACTTATTTTTATACTTATTCTTATTTTTAATATTATTTTTATACTTATTTTTATACTTATTCTTATTTTTATACTTATTCTTATTTTTATACTTATTTTTATATATATATTTTTTTTATACTTATTTTTATATATATATATATATTTTTATACTTATTTTTATACTTATTCTTATTTTTATTCTTATTTTTATACTTATTTTTATACTTATTTATATACTTATTCTTATTTTTATTTTTATTTTTATTTTTATACTTATTTTTATACTTATTTTTATACTTATTTTTATAGTAATTCTTATTTTTATACTTATTTTTATACTTATTTATATACTTATTTTTATAGTAATTCTTATTTTTATACTTATTTTTATACTTATTTATATACTTATTCTTATTTTTATTTTATTCTTATTTTTATACTTATTTTTATACTTATTTTTATTTTTATTCTTATTTTTATACTTATTTATATACTTATTCTTATTTTTATTCTTATTTTTATATTTATTTTTATACTTATTCTTATTTTTATACTTATTTTTATACTTATTCTTATATTTATTCTTATTTTTATACTTATTTATATACTTATTCTTATTTTTATTCATATTTTTATACTTATTTTTGTACTTATTATTATTTTTTTTTATACCTATTTTTATACTTATTGTTATTTTTATACTTATTTTTATACTTATTTTTATACATATTCTTATTTTTATTTTTATACTTTTTTTTATACTTATTTTTATACTTATTTTTATAGTAATTCTTATTTTTATACTTATTTTTATATATACATTTTTTTTATTTTTATACTTATTTTTATACTTATTTTTATACTTATTCTTATTTTTATTCTTATTTTTATACTTATTTTTATACTTATTCTTATTTTTATACTTTTTTTATTTATATATATTTTTTATTTTTATACTTATTTTTATACTTATTCTTATTTTTAATATTATTTTTATACTTATTTTTATACTTATTCTTATTTTTATACTTATTTTTATATATATATATTTTTTTTTATACTTATTTTTATACTTATTCTTATTTTTATTCTTATTTTTATACTTATTCTTATTTTTTTACTAATTTTTTACTTATTCTTATTCTTATTCTTATTTTTATACTTATTTTTATACTTATTCTTATTTTTATACTTTTTTTTATACTTATTCTTATTTTTATTTTTAATCTTATTTTTATACTTATTTTTATACTTATTCTTATTTTTATTCTTATTTTTATACTTATTTTTATTTTTATACTTATTTATATACTTATTCTTATTTTTATTCTAATTTTTATACTTATTTTTATACTTATTCTTATTTTTATAATTATTTTTATACTTATTCTTATTTTTATAATTATTTTTATACTTATTCTTATTTTTATTCTTATTTTTATATTTATTTTTATACTTATTCTTATTTTTATACTTATTTTTATACTTATTCTTATTTTTATACTTATTTTTATATATATATTTTTTTTATACTTATTTTTATATATATATATATATTTTTATACTTATTTTTATTTTTATTCTTATTTTTATACTTATTCTTATACGTATTCTTATTTTCATACTTATTTTTATACTTATTCTTATTTTTATTTTTAATCTTATTTTTATACTTATTTTTATACTTATTCTTATTTTTATTCTTATTTTTATACTTATTTTTATACTTATTCTTATTTTTATACTTATTTTTATACTTATTCTTATTTTTATTCTTATTTTTATACTTATTCTTATTTTTATTCTTATTTTTATTCATATTTTTATACTTATTTTTGTACTTATTATTTTTTTTTATACCTATTTTTATACTTATTGTTATTTTTATACTTATTTTTATACTTATTTTTATACATATTCTTATTTTTATTTTTATACTTTTTTTTATACTTATTTTTATACTTATTTTTATAGTAATTCTTATTTTTATACTTATTTTTATATATACATTTTTTTTTATTTTTATACTTATTTTTATACTTATTCTTATTTTTATACTTTTTTTTATACTTATTCTTATTTTTATTCTTATTTTTATACTTATTCTTATTTTTTTACTAATTTTTTACTTATTCTTATTCTTATTTTTATACTTATTTTTATACTTATTCTTATTTTTATACTTTTTTTTATACTTATTCTTATTTTTATTTTTAATCTTATTTTTATACTTATTTTTATACTTATTCTTATTTTTATTCTTATTTTTATACTTATTTTTATTTTTATACTTATTTATATACTTATTCTTATTTTTATTCTTATTTTTATACTTATTTTTATACTTATTCTTATTTTTATACTTATTCTTATTTTTATTCTTATTTTTATACTTATTCTTATACTTATTCTTATTTTCATACTTATTTTTATACTTATTCTTATTTTTATTTTTAATCTTATTTTTATACTTATTTTTATACTTATTCTTATTTTTATTCTTATTTTTATAGTTATTCTTATTTTTTTACTAATTTTTTACTTATTCTTATTTTTATTTTCATACTTATTTTTATACTTATTTTTATACTTATTCTTATTTTTTTTTTATTTTTTTTATTTATTCTTATTTTTATACTTATTCTTATACTTATTCTTATTTTTATACGTATTTTTATACTTATTCTTATTTTTATTTTTAATCTTATTTTTATACTTATTCTTATTTTTATACTTATTTTTATACTTATTCTTATTTTTATTTTTAATATTATTTTTATACTTTTTTTTATACTTATTCTTATTTTTATACTTATTTTTATACTTATTCTTATTTTTATACTTATTTTTATACTTATTCTTATTTTTATTATACCTATTTTTTTACTTATTGTTATTTTTATACTTATTTTTATACTTATTTTTATACATATTCTTATTTTTATTTTTATACTTATTTTTATACTTATTTTTATAGTAATTCTTATTTTTATACTTATTTTTATACTTATTTATATACTTATTCTTATTTTTATTTTTATTCTTATTTTTATACTTATTTTTATATTTATTTTTATTTTTATTCTTATTTTTATACTTATTCTTATTTTTATACTTATTTTTATACTTATTCTTATTTTTATTCTTATTTTTATACTTATTTTTATACTTATTCTTATTTTTATACTTATTTTTATACTTATTCTTATTTATATAATTATTTTTATACTTATTCTTATTTTTATAGTTATTTTTATACTTATTCTTATTTTTATTCTTATTTTTATACTTATTTTTATACTTATTCTTATTTTTATACTTTTTTTATTTATATATATTTTTTATTTTTATACTTATTTTTATACTTATTCTTATTTTTAATATTATTTTTATACTTATTTTTATACTTATTCTTATTTTTATTCTTATTTTTATACTTATTCTTATTTTTTTACTAATTTTTTACTTATTCTTATTCTTATTCTTATTTTTATACTTATTTTTATACTTATTCTTATTTTTATACTTTTTTTTATACTTATTCTTATTTTTATTTTTAATCTTATTTTTATACTTATTTTTATACTTATTCTTATTTTTATTCTTATTTTTATACTTATTTTTATTTTTATACTTATTTATATACTTATTCTTATTTTTATTCTTATTTTTATACTTATTTTTATACTTATTCTTATTTTTATACTTATTTTTATACTTATTGTTATACTTATTCTTATTTTTATAATTATTTTTATACTTATTCTTATTTTTATAATTATTTTTATACTTATTCTTATTTTTATTCTTATTTTTATATTTATTTTTATACTTATTCTTATTTTTATACTTATTTTTATACTTATTCTTATTTTTATAATTATTTTTATACTTATTCTTATTTTTATTCTTATTTTTATATTTATTTTTATACTTATTCTTATTTTTATACTTATTTTTATACTTATTCTTATTTTTATAATTATTTTTATACTTATTCATATTTTTATTCTTATTTTTATACTTATTCTTATTTTTATACTTATTTTTATACTTATTCTTATTTTTATTCTTATTTTTATACTTATTTTTATACTTATTCTTATTTTTATAATTATTTTTATACTTATTCATATTTTTATTCTTATTTTTATACTTATTCTTATTTTTATACTTATTTTTATACTTATTCTTATTTTTAATATTATTTTTATACTTATTTTTATACTTATTCTTATTTTTATACTTATTTTTATACTTATTCTTATTTTTATACTTATTTTTATATATATATTTTTTTTATACTTATTTTTATATATATATATATATTTTTATACTTATTTTTATACTTATTCTTATTTTTATTCTTATTTTTATACTTATTTTTATACTTATTTATATACTTATTCTTATTTTTATTTTTATTTTTATTTTTATACTTATTTTTATACTTATTTTTATAGTAATTCTTATTTTTATACTTATTTTTATACTTATTTATATACTTATTTTTATAGTAATTCTTATTTTTATACTTATTTTTATACTTATTTATATACTTATTCTTATTTTTATTTTATTCTTATTTTTATACTTATTTTTATACTTATTTTTATTTTTATTCTTATTTTTATACTTATTTATATACTTATTCTTATTTTTATTCTTATTTTTATATTTATTTTTATACTTATTCTTATTTTTATACTTATTTTTATACTTATTCTTATATTTATTCTTATTTTTATACTTATTTATATACTTATTCTTATTTTTATTCTTATTTTTATACTTATTTTTATACTTATTCTTATTTTTATACTTATTTTTATACTTATTTTTATACTTATTCTTATTTTTATAATTATTTTTATACTTATTCTTATTTTTATAATTATTTTTATACTTATTCTTATTTTTATTCTTATTTTTATATTTATTTTTATACTTATTCTTATTTTTATACTTATTTTTATACTTATTCTTATTTTTATAATTATTTTTATACTTATTCTTATTTTTATTCTTATTTTTATATTTATTTTTATACTTATTCTTATTTTTATACTTATTTTTATACTTATTCTTATTTTTATAATTATTTTTATATTTATTCTTATTTTTATACTTATTCTTATTTTTATACTTATTTTTATATATATATTTTTTTTATACTTATTTTTATATATATATATATATATTTTTATACTTATTTTTATACTTATTCTTATTTTTATTCTTATTTTTATACTTATTTTTATACTTATTTATATACTTATTCTTATTTTTATTTTTATTTTTATTTTTATACTTATTTTTATTTTTATACTTATTTATATACTTATTCTTATTTTTATTCTAATTTTTATACTTATTTTTATACTTATTCTTATTTTTATACTTATTTTTATACTTATTTTTATACTTATTCTTATTTTTATAATTATTTTTATACTTATTCTTATTTTTATAATTATTTTTATACTTATTCTTATTTTTATTCTTATTTTTATATTTATTTTTATACTTATTCTTATTTTTATACTTATTTTTATACTTATTCTTATTTTTATACTTATTTTTATATATATATTTTTTTTTATACTTATTTTTATATATATATATATATTTTTATACTTATTTTTATTTTTATTCTTATTTTTATACTTATTCTTATACGTATTCTTATTTTCATACTTATTTTTATACTTATTCTTATTTTTATTTTTAATCTTATTTTTATACTTATTTTTATACTTATTCTTATTTTTATTCTTATTTTTATACTTATTTTTATACTTATTCTTATTTTTATACTTATTTTTATACTTATTCTTATTTTTATTCTTATTTTTATACTTATTCTTATTTTTATTCTTATTTTTATTCATATTTTTATACTTATTTTTGTACTTATTATTTTTTTTTATACCTATTTTTATACTTATTGTATTTTTATACTTATTTTTATACTTATTTTTATACATATTCTTATTTTTATTTTTATACTTTTTTTATACTTATTTTTATACTTATTTTTATAGTAATTCTTATTTTTATACTTATTTTTATATATACATTTTTTTTTATTTTTATACTTATTTTTATACTTATTCTTATTTTTATACTTTTTTTTATACTTATTCTTATTTTTATTCTTATTTTTATACTTATTCTTATTTTTTTACTAATTTTTTACTTATTCTTATTCTTATTTTTATACTTATTTTTATACTTATTCTTATTTTTATACTTTTTTTTATACTTATTCTTATTTTTATTTTTAATCTTATTTTTATACTTATTTTTATACTTATTCTTATTTTTATTCTTATTTTTATACTTATTTTTATTTTTATACTTATTTATATACTTATTCTTATTTTTATTCTTATTTTTATACTTATTTTTATACTTATTCTTATTTTTATACTTATTCTTATTTTTATTCTTATTTTTATACTTATTCTTATACTTATTCTTATTTTCATACTTATTTTTATACTTATTCTTATTTTTATTTTTAATCTTATTTTTATACTTATTTTTATACTTATTCTTATTTTTATCTTATTTTTATAGTTATTCTTATTTTTTTACTAATTTTTTACTTATTCTTATTTTTATTTTCATACTTATTTTTATACTTATTTTTATACTTATTCTTATTTTTTTTTTATTTTTTTTATTTATTCTTATTTTTATACTTATTCTTATACTTATTCTTATTTTTATACGTATTTTTATACTTATTCTTATTTTTATTTTTAATCTTATTTTTATACTTATTTTTATACTTATTCTTATTTTTATTTTTAATATTATTTTTATACTTTTTTTTATACTTATTCTTATTTTTATACTTATTTTTATACTTATTCTTATTTTTATACTTATTTTTATACTTATTCTTATTTTTATTATACCTATTTTTTTACTTATTGTTATTTTTATACTTATTTTTATACTTATTTTTATACATATTCTTATTTTTATTTTTATACTTATTTTTTATACTTATTTTTATAGTAATTCTTATTTTTATACTTATTTTTATACTTATTTATATACTTATTCTTATTTTTATTTTTATTCTTATTTTTATACTTATTTTTATATTTATTTTTATTTTTATTCTTATTTTTATACTTATTCTTATTTTTATACTTATTTTTATACTTATTCTTATTTTATTCTTATTTTTATACTTATTTTATACTTATTCTTATTTTTATACTTATTTTTATACTTATTCTTATTTATATAATTATTTTTATACTTATTCTTATTTTTATAGTTATTTTTATACTTATTCTTATTTTTATTCTTATTTTTATACTTATTTTTATACTTATTCTTATTTTTATAA
>NW_027447551.1:0-29373 GCF_038048845.1 Mixophyes fleayi | reverse complement strand
AGAATCAAGATTCATGATTCATGATTCAATTCATGAATCATGATTCATTCATGATCATTATTCTTGATTCAATGATCATTTCATGATTTATGATTTCTAATCATGATTCATGATTCAAAACATATTCATGATTCATTATTTAATCATGATTCATGATTCGATTCATGATTCAGTTGAATTCTGATTCATGATTCAATTCATGATTCATGATTCGATTCATGATTCATGATTCATAATTCAATTCATGATTCATGATTCATATTCATGATTCGATTCATGATTCATGATTCATTCTCAATTCATGATTTTGATTCATGATTCATGATTTATAATTCATGATTCATGATTCATGATCAATTCAAGATTCATGATTCATTCATGATTCATGATTCGATATTCATGATTCAATGATTCATGATTCATGATTAAACATGATTCAATTCATGATTCATGATTCGATTAATGATTCATGATTCATGATTCTGATTCATGATTCATGATTCATGATTCAGATTCATATCTGATTTAATTCATGATTCAATTCATGATTCATGATTATGATTCAATTCATGATCATGATTCAATTCATGATTCATGATTCAGATTCATGATTCATGATTAGATTCATGATTCATGATTCATGATTCATGATTCATGATTCATGATTCATGATTCATGATTCATGATTCATGATTCAGATTCTGATTGATTCATGATTCATGATTCGAATTAATGATTCATGATTCGATTAATGATTCATGATTCGATTCATGATTCATGATTCAATTCATTCAATTCATGATTCATGATTCAATTCATGATTCAATCTGATTCGATTCATGATTTGCTTGAATTCATGATTCAATTCAATCATGATTCATGATTCATATTCAATTCATGATTCATGATTCATGATTTCAATTCATGATTCATGATTCATGTATTCGATTCATGATTCATGATTCAATCATGATTCATGATTCAATTCATGATTCATGATTATAATTCATGATTCGATTCATGATTCATGATTCATGATTCAATTCATGATTCATGATTCAATTCATGATTCATGATTCATATTCATGATTCATGATTCGATTCATGATTCATGATTCGATTCATGATTTCATGATTAAATGATTCAATTCATGATTCATGATTCGATTCGTGATTCATGATTCATGATTCGATTCATGATTCATAATTCATGATTCAATTCATGATTCATGATTCGATTATGATTCATGATTCAAATCATGATTCATGATTTATGATTCAATTCATGATTCAATTCATGATTCATGATTCATAATTTATGATTCGATTCATGATTCAGGATTCGATTCATGATTCATTATTCAATTCATGATTCAGATTGATTCATGATTCATGATTAGATTCATGATTTATGATTCAAATCATGATTCATAATTCATATTTATGATTCATGATTCATGATTCGATTCATGATTCATGATTCAATTCATGATTCATGATTCATTATTTAATTCATGATTCATGGTCGATTCATGATTCATGATTCAATCTAATCATGATTCATGATCAATCATGATTCATGATTCATGATTCATGATTCAATTCATGATTCATGATTCAATTCATGATTCAAAATTCGATTCATGAATTATGATTCAATTTATAATTCATGATTTAATTCATGATTCATGATTGATTCATGATTCATGATTCAATTCATGATTCATTTCATGATTTATGATTCAAGTCATGATTCATGATTCAATTCATGATTCATGATTCAATTCATGATTCATGATTCAATTCATGATTCATTCATGATTCATGATTTAATTCATGATTAATGATTCATGATTCAATTCATGATTCATGATGCAATTCATGATTCATGATTTAATTCATGATTCATGATTCAATTCATGTTTCATGATTCGATTCATGATTCATGATTAAATTCATGATTCATAATTCAATTCATGATTCATAATTTGATTCATGATTCATGATTCATGATTCGATTCATGATTCATGTTTCATGATTCAATTCATGATTCATGATTCGATTCAATTATTCATGATTATAGATTCGAATCATGATTCTTCATTCATTTCATGATTCATTATTCATGATTCAAATCATATTCAATTTTCGATTCATAATCATGATTCGATTCATGATTCATGATTCGATTCATGATTCATGATTCATAATTCATGACTCGATTCATTCATGATTCATGATTCATGATTCATGATTCATGATTCAATTCATGATTCATGATTCAATTCATGATTCATGATCGATCATGATTCAATTCATGATCATGATTCGATTCATGATTCATGATTCATGATTCATCGATTCAATTCATGATTCATGATTCATGATTCAATTCCATGATTTATGATTTATGATTCAATTATGATTCAATTCATGATTCATGATTCAATTCATGATTCAATTCAGATTCATGATTCAATTCATGATTCATGATTCATGATATGTCAATTCATGATTCATGATTCAATTCATGATTCTTGATTCGATTCATGATTCATGATTCATGATTCAATTAATGATTCATGATTCAATTCATGATTCATGATTTGATTCATGATTCATGATTCATTCATGATTCATGATTTATGATTCAATTCTGATTCAATCATGATTCCTGATTCAATTCATGATTCATGATTCATGATTCGTGATTCATGATTCATTAATCAATTCATGATTCATGATTTTGATTCATGATTTATGATTCAATTCATGAATCAAGATTCATGATTCATGATTCATTCATGATTCATGATTCAAATTATGATCTTTCATGATTCATGATTCAATTCATGATTCATGATTCAATTCATGATTCATGATTCAATTCATGATTCATGATTTATGATTCTATTCATGATTCATGATATATGATTCATGATTCATGATTCAATTCATGATTCATTTCATGATTCATGATTCAATTCATGATCATGATTTAATTCATGATTCATGATTTGATTCATGATTCATGATTCGATTCATGATTCATGAATCATGATTCAATTCATGATTCATGATTCGATTTATGATTCATGATTCAATTCATGATTCATGATTTATTATTCAATTCATGATTCATGATTCAATTCATGATTCATGATTAGATTCATGATTCATGATTCATGATTCATGATTCAATTCATGATTCATGATTCATGATTCGATTCATGATTCATGATTCAATTAATGATTCATGATTCGATTCATGATTCATGATTCGATTCATGATTCATGTTCATTATTCAATTCATGATTCATGATTCAATTCATGATTCATGATTCGATTCATGATTCATGATTCATGATTCATGCTTCAATTCATGATTCATGATTCATTATTCAATTCATGATTCATGATTCATGATTCAATCATGATTCATGATTCATTATTCGATTCATGATTCATGATTCAATTCATGATTCATGATTCAATTCATGATTCATGATTAATAATTCATGATTCGATTCATGATCATGATTCATGATTCAATTCATGATTCATGATTCAATTCATGATTCATGATTCGATTCATGATTCATGATTCAATTCATGATTCATGATTAATGATCAATTCATGATTCATGATTCGATTCGTGATTCATGATTCATGATTCGATTCATGATTCATGATTCAATTAATGATCTATGATTCGATTCATGATTCATGATTCGATTCATATTCATGATTCATTATTGATTTCATGATTCATGATTCATGATTCAATTCATGATTCATGATTCATGATTCGATTCATGATTCATGATTCAATTAATGATTCATGATTCGATTCATGATTCATGATTCGATTCATGATTCATGATTCATTATTCAATTCATGATTCATGATTCAATTCATGATTCATGATTCGATTCATGATTCATGATTCATGATTCATGCTTCAATTCATGATTCATGATTCATTATTCAATTCATGATTCATGATTCATGATTCAATTCATGATTCATGATTCATGATTCGATTCATGATTCATGATTCAATTCATGATTCATGATTCAATTCATGATTCATGATTAATAATTCATGATTCGATTCATGATTCATGATTCAGATTCATTCATGATTCATGATTCAATTCATGATTCATGATTCGATTCATGATTCATGATATGATTCATGATTAAATGATTCAATTCATGATTCATGATTCGATTCGTGATTCATGATTCATGATTCGATTCATGATTCATAATTCATGATTCAATTCATGATTCATGATTCGATTTATGATTCATGATTCAATTCATGATTCATGATTTATGATTCAATTCATGATTCAATTCATGATTCATGATTCATAATTTATGATTCGATTCATGATTCATGATTCAGGATTCGATTCATGATTCATTATTCAATTCATGATTCAGGATTTGATTCATGATTCATGATTAGATTCATGATTTATGATTCAAATCATGATTCATAATTCATGATTTATGATTCATGATTCATGATTCGATTCATGATTCATGATTCAATTCATGATTCATGATTCATTATTTAATTCATGATTCATGTTCGATTCATGATTCATGATTCAATTCATAATTCATGATTCATGATTCAATTCATGATTCATGATTCATGATTCATGATTCATTCATGATTCATGATTCAATTCATGATTCAAAATTCGATTCATGAATTATGATTCAATTTATAATTCATGATTTAATTCATGATTCATGATTTGATTCATGATTCATGATTCAATTCATGATTCATTCATGATTTATGATTCAATTCATGATTCATGATTCAATTCATGATTCATGATTCATGATTCAATTCATGATTCATTTCATGATTCATGATTTAATTCATGATTAATGATTCATGATTCAATTCATGATTCATGATGCAATTCATGATTCATGATTTAATTCATGATTCATGATTCAATTCATGTTTCATGATTCGATTCATGATTCATGATTAAATTCATGATTCATAATTCAATTCATGATTCATAATTGATTCATGATTCATGATTCATGATTCGATTCATGATTCATGTTTCATGATTCAATTCATGATTCATGATTCGATTCATTATTCATGATATATGATTCGAATCATGATTCTTGATTCATTTCATGATTCATTATTCATGATTCAAATCATGATTCAATTTCGATTCATAATTCATGATTCATGATTCGATTCATGATTCATGATTCATAATTCATGACTCGATTCATGATTCATGATTCATGATTCATGATTCAGATTCAATTCATGATCATGATCAATTCCTGATTCATGATTCGATTCATGATTCAATTCATGATTCATGATTCGATTCATGATTCATGATTCATGATTCACGATTCAATTTATGATTCATGATTCATGATTCAATTCATGATTAATGATTTATGATTCAAATTATGATTCAATTCATGATTCATGATTCAATTCATGATTCAATTCATGATTCATGATTCAATTCATGATTCATGATTCATGATTCATGATTCAATCATGATTCATGATTCAATTCATGATTCTTGATTCGATTCATGATTCATGATTCGTGATTCATGATTCAATTCATGATTCATGATTCAATTCATGATTCATGATTTGATTCATGATTCATGATTCAATTCATGATTCATGATTTATGATTCAATTCATGATTCAATTCATGATTCCTGATTCAATTCATGATTCATGATTCATGATTCGATTCATGATTCATTAATCAATTCATGATTCATGATTTGATTCATGATTTATGATTCAATTCATGAATCAGATTCATGATTCATGATTCAATTCATGATTCATGATTCAAATTATGATTCATTTCATGATTCATGATTCAATTCATGATTCATGATTCAATCAGATTCATGATTCAATTCATGATTCATGATTTATGATTCTATTCATGATTCATGATATATGATTCATGATTCATGATTCATTCATGATTCATTTCATGATTCATGATTCAATTCATGATTCATGATTTATGATTCAAATCATGATTCATGATTCAAACATGATTCATGATTCATTTTTTAATTCATGATTCATGATTCATCTGATTCATGATTGAATTCATGATTCATGATTCAATTCATGATCATGATTCGATTCATGATTCATGATTCATAATTCAATTCATGATTCATGATTCATGATTCGTTTCATGATTCATGATTCAATTCTCAATTCATGATTTGATTCATGATTCATGATTCATAATTCATGATTCGATTCATGATTCATGATTCATGATTCATGATTCAATTCATGATTCATGATTCAATTCTGATTCTGATTCGATTCATGATTCATGATTCAATTCATGATTCATGATTAAATTATTCAATTCATGATTCATGATTCGATTCATGATTCATGATTCATGATTCGATTCATGATTCATGATTCATGATTCAGATTTATGATTCATGATTCAATTCATGATTCCTGATTTATGTTCAATTCATGATTCATGATTCAATTCATGATTCATGATTAGATTCATGATTCATGATTCATTTCATGATTCATGATTCATGATTCAATTCATGATTCATGATTCATGATTCGATTCATGATTCATGATTCAATTCAGGATTCATGATCGTTCATGATTCATGATTCGATTCATGATTCATGATTCATATTCATTCATGATTCATGATTCAATTCATGATTCATGATTCGATTCATGATTCATGATTCATGATTCCATGCTTTAATTCATGATTCATGATTCATTATTCAATTAATGATTCATGATTCATGATTCAATTCATGATTCATGATTCATGATTCGATTCATGATTCATGATTCAATTCATGATTCATGATTCAATTCATGATTGGTGATTAATAATTCATGATTTCGATTCATGATTCATGATTCATGATTCAATTCATGATTCATGATTCAATTCATGATTCATGATTAAATGATTCAATTCATGATTCATGATTCGATTCATGATTCATGATTCATGATTCGATTCATGATTCATAATTCATGATTCAATTCATGATTCATGATTCGATTTATGATTCATGATTCAATTCATGATTCATGATTTATGATTCAATTCATGATTCAATCATGATTCATGATTCATAATTTATGATTCGATTCATGATTCATGATTCAGGATTCATGATTCAATTCATGATTCATGATTCGATTCATGATTCATTATTCAATTCATGATTCATGATTAAATGATTCAATTCATGATTCATGATTCGATTCATGATTCATGATTCGATCATGATTCATGATTCATGATTCAATTCATGATTCATGATTCGTTTTATGATTCATGATTCAATTCATGATTCATGATTTATGATTCAATTCATGATTCATGATTCATGATTCGATTCATGATTCATGATTCAATCATGATTCATGATTCAAGATTCAATTCATGATTCATGATTCATGATTCAATTCATGATTCATGATTCGATTCATGATTCATGATTCAATTCATGATTCATGATTCAATTCATGATTCATGATTCAATTCATGATTCATGATTCGATTCATGATTCATGATTCATGATTCATGATTCATGATTCAATTCATGATTCATAATTTATGATTCAATTCATGATTCATGATTCATGATTCAATTCATGATTCATGATTCATGATTCGATTCATGATTCATGATTCCATTCATGATTCATAAATCGATTCATGATTCATGATTAATAATTCGATTCATGATTCATGATTCATGATTCATTCATTATTTCATGATTCAATTCATGATTCAATTCATGATTCATGATTAGATTCATGATTCATGATTCAATTCATGATTCATGATTAAATGATTCAATTCATGATATTCATTAATCGATTCATGATTCATGATTCGATTCATGATTCATGATTCAATCATGATTCATGATTCGATTCATGATTCATGATTCAATTCCAGATTCATGATTTGATTTATGATTCATGATTCAATTCCAGATTCATGATTTATGATTCAATTCATGATTCAATTCATATTCATGATTCATAATTATGATCGATTCATGATTCATGATTCAGGATTCATGATTCAATTCATGATTCATGATTCAATCATGATTCATGATTCAATTCATGATTCATGATTCATGATTCATAAATCATGATTCAATTCATGATTCATGATTCATGATTAGATTCATGATTCATGATTCATTCATGATTCAATTCATAATTCATGATTCATAATTTATGATTCGATTCATGATTCATGATTCAGGATTCATGATTCAATTCATGATTCATGATTCAATTCATGATTCATGATTCATTCATGATTCATGATTCATGATTCATAATCATGATTCAATTCATGATTCATGATTCATGATTAGATTCATGATTCATGATTCGATCATGATCCATGATTCAATTCATGATTTATGATTTATGATTCAATTTATGATTCAATTCATGATTCATGATTCAATTCATGATTCATGATTCATGATTCATGATTAGATTCATGATTCATGATTCGATTCATGATTCATGATTCAATTCATGATTTATGATTTATGATTCAATTTATGATTCAATTCATGATTCATGATTCAATTCATGATTCATGATTCATGATTCGATTCATGATTCATGATTCAATTCATTATACATGATTCATGATTCAATTCATGATTCATGATTAAATGATTCAATTCATGATTCATGATTCGATTCATGATTCATGATTCGATTCATGATTCATGATTCATGATCAATTCATGATTCATGATTCGTTTTATGATTCATGATTCAATTCATGATTCATGATTTATGATTCAATTCATGATTATTGATTCAATTCATGATTCATGATTAGATTCATGATTCATGATTCATGATTCATGATTCAATTCATGATTCATGATTCATGATTCGATTCATGATTCATGATTCGATTCATGATTCATGATTCATGATTCATGATTCGATTCATGATTCAATTCATGATTCATGATTTATGATTCAATTCATGATTCAATTCATGATTCGTGATTCAATTCATGATTTATTTCATGATTCATGATTCAATTCATGATTCATGATTCATGATTCAATTCATGATTCATGATTCATGATTCAATTCATGATTCATTTCATGATTCATGATTTAATTCATGATTAATGATTCATGATTCAATCCATGATTCATGATGCAATTCATGATTCATGATTCGATTCATGATTCATGATTCAATTCATGATTTATGATTTATGATTCAATTTATGATTCAATTCATGATTCATGATTCAATTCATGATTCATGATTCATGATTTAATTCATGATTCATGATTCAATTCATGATTCATGATTCATGATTCAATTCATGATTCATGATTCATGATTCAATTCATGATTCATGATTCGATTCATGATTCATGATTCATGATTCATGCTTTAATTCATGATTCATGATTAATTATTCAATTAATGATTCATGATTCATGATTCAATTCATGATTCATGATTCGATTCATGATTCATGATTCAATTCATGATTCATGATTCAATTCATGATTGGTGATTAATAATTCATGATTCGATTCATGATTCATGAATCATGATTCAATTCATGATTCATGATTCAATTCATGATTCATGATTAAATGATTCAATTCATGATTCATGATTCGATTCATGATTCATGATTCATGATTCGATTCATGATTCATAATTCATGATTCAATTCATGATTCATGATTCGATTTATGATTCATGATTCAATTCATGATTCATGATTTATGATTCAATTCATGATTCAATTCATGATTCATGATTCATAATTTATGATTCGATTCATGATTCATGATTCAGGATTCATGATTCAATTCATGATTCATGATTCGATTCATGATTCATGATTCGATTCATGATTCATGATTCATGATTCAATTCATGATTCATGATTCGTTTTATGATTCATGATTCAATTCATGATTCATGATTTATGATTCAATTCATGATTCATGATTCATGATTCGATTCATGATTCATGATTCAATTCATGATTCATGATTCATGATTCATGATTCAATTCATGATTCATGATTCGATTCATGATTCATGATTCATGATTCAATTCATGATTCATGATTCAATTCATGATTCATGATTCAATTCATGATTCATGATTCGATTCATGATTCATGATTCATGATTCATGATTCATGATTCAATTCATGATTCATAATTTATGATTCAATTCATGATTCATGATTCATGATTCAATTCATGATTCATGATTCATGATTCGATTCATGATTCATGATTCCATTCATGATTCATAAATCGATTCATGATTCATGATTAATAATTCGATTCATGATTCATGATTCATGATTCAATTCATGATTCATGATTCAATTCATGATTCAATTCATGATTCATGATTAGATTCATGATTCATGATTCAATTCATGATTCATGATTAAATGATTCAATTCATGATTCATTATTCGATTCATGATTCATGATTCATGATTCGATTCATGATTCATGATTCAATTCATGATTCATGATTCGATTCATGATTCATGATTCAATTCCAGATTCATGATTTGATTTATGATTCATGATTCAATTCCAGATTCATGATTTATGATTCAATTCATGATTCAATTCATAATTCATGATTCATAATTTATGATTCGATTCATGATTCATGATTCAGGATTCATGATTCAATTCATGATTCATGATTCAATTCATGATTCATGATTCAATTCATGATTCATGATTCATGATTCATAAATCATGATTCAATTCATGATTCATGATTCATGATTAGATTCATGATTCATGATTCGATTCATGATCCATGATTCAATTCATGATTTATGATTTATGATTCAATTTATGATTCAATTCATGATTCATGATTCAATTCATGATTCATGATTCATGATTCATGATTAGATTCATGATTCATGATTCGATTCATGATTCATGATTCAATTCATGATTTATGATTTATGATTCAATTTATGATTCAATTCATGATTCATGATTCAATTCATGATTCATGATTCATGATTCGATTCATGATTCATGATTCAATTCATGATTCATGATTCATGATTCAATTCATGATTCATGATTAAATGATTCAATTCATGATTCATGATTCGATTCATGATTCATGATTCGATTCATGATTCATGATTCATGATTCGATTCATGATTCATAATTCATGATTCAATTCATGATTCATGATTCGATTTATGATTCATGATTCAATTCATGATTCATGATTTATGATTCAATTCATGATTCAATTCATGATTCATGATTCATAATTTATGATTCGATTCATGATTCATGATTCAGGATTCATGATTCAATTCATGATTCATGATTCGATTCATGATTCATGATTCGATTCATGATTCATGATTCATGATTCAATTCATGATTCATGATTCGTTTTATGATTCATGATTCAATTCATGATTCATGATTTATGATTCAATTCATGATTCATGATTCATGATTCGATTCATGATTCATGATTCAATTCATGATTCATGATTCATGATTCAATTCATGATTCATGATTCATGATTCAATTCATGATTCATGATTCGATTCATGATTCATGATTCATGATTCAATTCATGATTCATGATTCAATTCATGATTCATGATTCAATTCATGATTCATGATTCGATTCATGATTCATGATTCATGATTCATGATTCATGATTCAATTCATGATTCATAATTTATGATTCAATTCATGATTCATGATTCATGATTCAATTCATGATTCATGATTCATGATTCGATTCATGATTCATGATTCCATTCATGATTCATAAATCGATTCATGATTCATGATTAATAATTCGATTCATGATTCATGATTCATGATTCAATTCATGATTCATGATTCAATTCATGATTCAATTCATGATTCATGATTAGATTCATGATTCATGATTCAATTCATGATTCATGATTAAATGATTCAATTCATGATTCATTATTCGATTCATGATTCATGATTCATGATTCGATTCATGATTCATGATTCAATTCATGATTCATGATTCGATTCATGATTCATGATTCAATTCCAGATTCATGATTTGATTTATGATTCATGATTCAATTCCAGATTCATGATTTATGATTCAATTCATGATTCAATTCATAATTCATGATTCATAATTTATGATTCGATTCATGATTCATGATTCAGGATTCATGATTCAATTCATGATTCATGATTCAATTCATGATTCATGATTCAATTCATGATTCATGATTCATGATTCATAAATCATGATTCAATTCATGATTCATGATTCATGATTAGATTCATGATTCATGATTCGATTCATGATCCATGATTCAATTCATGATTTATGATTTATGATTCAATTTATGATTCAATTCATGATTCATGATTCAATTCATGATTCATGATTCATGATTCATGATTAGATTCATGATTCATGATTCGATTCATGATTCATGATTCAATTCATGATTTATGATTTATGATTCAATTTATGATTCAATTCATGATTCATGATTCAATTCATGATTCATGATTCATGATTCGATTCATGATTCATGATTCAATTCATGATTCATGATTCATGATTCAATTCATGATTCATGATTAAATGATTCAATTCATGATTCATGATTCGATTCATGATTCATGATTCGATTCATGATTCATGATTCATGATTCAATTCATGATTCATGATTCGTTTTATGATTCATGATTCAATTCATGATTCATGATTTATGATTCAATTCATGATTATTGATTCAATTCATGATTCATGATTAGATTCATGATTCATGATTCATGATTCATGATTCAATTCATGATTCATGATTCATGATTCGATTCATGATTCATGATTCATGATTCATGATTCGATTCATGATTCAATTCATGATTCATGATTTATGATTCAATTCATGATTCAATTCATGATTCGTGATTCAATTCATGATTCATGATTCGATTCATAAATTATGATTCAATTTATGATTCATGATTTAATTCATGATTTATTTCATGATTCATGATTCAATTCATGATTCATGATTCAATTCATGATTCATGATTCATGATTCAATTCATGATTCATTTCATGATTCATGATTTAATTCATGATTAATGATTCATGATTCAATCCATGATTCATGATGCAATTCATGATTCATGATTCGATTCATGATTCATGATTCAATTCATGATTTATGATTTATGATTCAATTTATGATTCAATTCATGATTCATGATTCAATTCATGATTCATGATTCGATTCATGATTCATGATTCATGATTCGATTCATGATTCATGATTCATGATTCGATTTATGATTCATGATTCAATTCATGATTCCTGATTTATGATTCAATTCATGATTCATGATTCAATTCATGATTCATGATTAGATTCATGATTCATGATTCGATTCATGATTCATGATTCATTATTCAATTCATGATTCATGATTCAATTCATGATTCATGATTCGATTCATGATTCATGATTCATGATTCATGCTTTAATTCATGATTCATGATTCATTATTCAATTAATGATTCATGATTCATGATTCAATTCATGATTCATGATTCATGATTCGATTCATGATTCATGATTCAATTCATGATTCATGATTCAATTCATGATTGGTGATTAATAATTCATGATTCGATTCATGATTCATGATTCATGATTCAATTCATGATTCATGATTCAATTCATGATTCATGATTAAATGATTCAATTCATGATTCATGATTCGATTCATGATTCATGATTCATGATTCGATTCATGATTCATAATTCATGATTCAATTCATGATTCATGATTCGATTTATGATTCATGATTCAATTCATGATTCATGATTTATGATTCAATTCATGATTCAATTCATGATTCATGATTCATAATTTATGATTCGATTCATGATTCATGATTCAGGATTCATGATTCAATTCATGATTCATGATTCGATTCATGATTCATTATTCAATTCATGATTCATGATTAAATGATTCAATTCATGATTCATGATTCGATTCATGATTCATGATTCGATTCATGATTCATGATTCATGATTCAATTCATGATTCATGATTCGTTTTATGATTCATGATTCAATTCATGATTCATGATTTATGATTCAATTCATGATTCATGATTCATGATTCGATTCATGATTCATGATTCAATTCATGATTCATGATTCATGATTCAATTCATGATTCATGATTCATGATTTAATTCATGATTCATGATTCGATTCATGATTCATGATTCATGATTCAATTCATGATTCATGATTCAATTCATGATTCATGATTCAATTCATGATTCATGATTCGATTCATGATTCATGATTCATGATTCATGATTCATGATTCAATTCATGATTCATAATTTATGATTCAATTCATGATTCATGATTCATGATTCAATTCATGATTCATGATTCATGATTCGATTCATGATTCATGATTCCATTCATGATTCATAAATCGATTCATGATTCATGATTAATAATTCGATTCATGATTCATGATTCATGATTCAATTCATGATTCATGATTCAATTCATGATTCAATTCATGATTCATGATTAGATTCATGATTCATGATTCAATTCATGATTCATGATTAAATGATTCAATTCATGATTCATTATTCGATTCATGATTCATGATTCATGATTCGATTCATGATTCATGATTCAATTCATGATTCATGATTCGATTCATGATTCATGATTCAATTCCAGATTCATGATTTATGATTCAATTCATGATTCAATTCATAATTCATGATTCATAATTTATGATTCGATTCATGATTCATGATTCAGGATTCATGATTCAATTCATGATTCATGATTCAATTCATGATTCATGATTCAATTCATGATTCATGATTCATGATTCATAAATCATGATTCAATTCATGATTCATGATTCATGATTAGATTCATGATTCATGATTCGATTCATGATCCATGATTCAATTCATGATTTATGATTTATGATTCAATTTATGATTCAATTCATGATTCATGATTCAATTCATGATTCATGATTCATGATTAGATTCATGATTCATGATTCGATTCATGATTCATGATTCAATTCATGATTTATGATTTATGATTCAATTTATGATTCAATTCATGATTCATGATTCAATTCATGATTCATGATTCATGATTCGATTCATGATTCATGATTCAATTCATGATTCATGATTCATGATTCAATTCATGATTCATGATTAAATGATTCAATTCATGATTCATGATTCGATTCATGATTCATGATTCGATTCATGATTCATGATTCATGATTCAATTCATGATTCATGATTCGTTTTATGATTCATGATTCAATTCATGATTCATGATTTATGATTCAATTCATGATTATTGATTCAATTCATGATTCATGATTAGATTCATGATTCATGATTCATGATTCATGATTCAATTCATGATTCATGATTCATGATTCGATTCATGATTCATGATTCATGATTCATGATTCGATTCATGATTCAATTCATGATTCATGATTTATGATTCAATTCATGATTCAATTCATGATTCGTGATTCAATTCATGATTCATGATTCGATTCATAAATTATGATTCAATTTATGATTCATGATTTAATTCATGATTTATTTCATGATTCATGATTCAATTCATGATTCATGATTCATGATTCAATTCATGATTCATGATTCATGATTCAATTCATGATTCATTTCATGATTCATGATTTAATTCATGATTAATGATTCATGATTCAATCCATGATTCATGATGCAATTCATGATTCATGATTCGATTCATGATTCATGATTCAATTCATGATTTATGATTTATGATTCAATTTATGATTCAATTCATGATTCATGATTCAATTCATGATTCATGATTCATGATTTAATTCATGATTCATGATTCAATTCATGATTCATGATTCATTATTCAATTAATGATTCATGATTCATGATTCAATTCATGATTCATGATTCATGATTCGATTCATGATTCATGATTCAATTCATGATTCATGATTCAATTCATGATTGGTGATTAATAATTCATGATTCGATTCATGATTCATGATTCATGATTCAATTCATGATTCATGATTCAATTCATGATTCAATTCATGATTCATGATTAGATTCATGATTCATGATTCAATTCATGATTCATGATTAAATGATTCAATTCATGATTCATTATTCGATTCATGATTCATGATTCATGATTCGATTCATGATTCATGATTCAATTCATGATTCATGATTCATGATTTAATTCATGATTCATGCTTTAATTCATGATTCATGATTCATTATTCAATTAATGATTCATGATTCATGATTCAATTCATGATTCATGATTCATGATTCGATTCATGATTCATGATTCAATTCATGATTCATGATTCAATTCATGATTGGTGATTAATAATTCATGATTCGATTCATGATTCATGATTCATGATTCAATTCATGATTCATGATTCAATTCATGATTCATGATTAAATGATTCAATTCATGATTCATGATTCGATTCATGATTCATGATTCATGATTCGATTCATGATTCATAATTCATGATTCAATTCATGATTCATGATTCGATTTATGATTCATGATTCAATTCATGATTCATGATTTATGATTCAATTCATGATTCAATTCATGATTCATGATTCATAATTTATGATTCGATTCATGATTCATGATTCAGGATTCATGATTCAATTCATGATTCATGATTCGATTCATGATTCATTATTCAATTCATGATTCATGATTAAATGATTCAATTCATGATTCATGATTCGATTCATGATTCATGATTCGATTCATGATTCATGATTCATGATTCAATTCATGATTCATGATTCGTTTTATGATTCATGATTCAATTCATGATTCATGATTTATGATTCAATTCATGATTCATGATTCATGATTCGATTCATGATTCATGATTCAATTCATGATTCATGATTCATGATTCAATTCATGATTCATGATTCATGATTCAATTCATGATTCATGATTCATGATTCGATTCATGATTCATGATTCAATTCATGATTCATGATTCATGATTCAATTCATGATTCATGATTCATGATTTAATTCATGATTCATGATTCGATTCATGATTCATGATTCATGATTCAATTCATGATTCATGATTCAATTCATGATTCATGATTCAATTCATGATTCATGATTCGATTCATGATTCATGATTCATGATTCAATTCATGATTCATAATTTATGATTCAATTCATGATTCATGATTCATGATTCAATTCATGATTCATGATTCATGATTCGATTCATGATTCATGATTCCATTCATGATTCATAAATCGATTCATGATTCATGATTAATAATTCGATTCATGATTCATGATTCATGATTCAATTCATGATTCATGATTCAATTCATGATTCAATTCATGATTCATGATTAGATTCATGATTCATGATTCAATTCATGATTCATGATTAAATGATTCAATTCATGATTCATTATTCGATTCATGATTCATGATTCATGATTCGATTCATGATTCATGATTCAATTCATGATTCATGATTCGATTCATGATTCATGATTCAATTCCAGATTCATGATTTATGATTCAATTCATGATTCAATTCATAATTCATGATTCATAATTTATGATTCGATTCATGATTCATGATTCAGGATTCATGATTCAATTCATGATTCATGATTCAATTCATGATTCATGATTCAATTCATGATTCATGATTCATGATTCATAAATCATGATTCAATTCATGATTCATGATTCATGATTAGATTCATGATTCATGATTCGATTCATGATCCATGATTCAATTCATGATTTATGATTTATGATTCAATTTATGATTCAATTCATGATTCATGATTCAATTCATGATTCATGATTCATGATTCATGATTAGATTCATGATTCATGATTCGATTCATGATTCATGATTCAATTCATGATTTATGATTTATGATTCAATTTATGATTCAATTCATGATTCATGATTCAATTCATGATTCATGATTCATGATTCGATTCATGATTCATGATTCAATTCATGATTCATGATTCATGATTCAATTCATGATTCATGATTAAATGATTCAATTCATGATTCATGATTCGATTCATGATTCATGATTCGATTCATGATTCATGATTCATGATTCAATTCATGATTCATGATTCGTTTTATGATTCATGATTCAATTCATGATTCATGATTTATGATTCAATTCATGATTATTGATTCAATTCATGATTCATGATTAGATTCATGATTCATGATTCATGATTCATGATTCAATTCATGATTCATGATTCATGATTCGATTCATGATTCATGATTCATGATTCATGATTCGATTCATGATTCAATTCATGATTCATGATTTATGATTCAATTCATGATTCAATTCATGATTCGTGATTCAATTCATGATTCATGATTCGATTCATAAATTATGATTCAATTTATGATTCATGATTTAATTCATGATTTATTTCATGATTCATGATTCAATTCATGATTCATGATTCATGATTCAATTCATGATTCATGATTCATGATTCAATTCATGATTCATTTCATGATTCATGATTTAATTCATGATTAATGATTCATGATTCAATCCATGATTCATGATGCAATTCATGATTCATGATTCGATTCATGATTCATGATTCAATTCATGATTTATGATTTATGATTCAATTTATGATTCAATTCATGATTCATGATTCAATTCATGATTCATGATTCATGATTTAATTCATGATTCATGATTCAATTCATGATTCATGATTCATGATTCAATTCATGATTCATGATTCGATTCATGATTCATGATTCAATTCATGATTCACGATTCATGATTCAATTCATGATTCATGATTCAATTCATGATTCATGATTCAATTTATGATTCATGATTCAATTCATGATTCATGATTTATGATTCAATTCATGATTCAATTCATAATTCATGATTCATAATTTATGATTCGATTCATGATTCATGATTCAGGATTCATGATTCAATTCATGATTCATGATTCAATTCATGATTCATGATTCATGATTCATAAATCATGATTCGATTCATGATTCATGATTCATGATTAGATTCATGATTCATGATTCGATTCATGATTCATGATTCAATTCATGATTTATGACTTATGATTCAATTTATGATTCAATTCATGATTCGTGATTCAATTCATGATTCATGATTCATGATTTGATTCATGATTCATGATTCAATTCATGATTCATTATTCATGATTCAATTCATGATTCATGATTCGATTCATGATTCATGATTCAATTCATGATTCATAATTTATGATTCAATTCATGATTCATGATTCATGATTTAATTCATGATTCATGATTCATGATTCGATTCATGATTCATGATTCAATTCATGATTCATAAATCGATTCATGATTCATGATAATAATTCGATTCATAATTCATGATTCATGATTCAATTCATGATTCATGATTCAATTCATGATTCAATTCATGATTCATGATTAGATTCATGATTCATGATTCAATTCATGATTCATGATTAAATGATTCAATTCATGATTCATGATTCGATTCATGATTCATGATTCATGATTCGATTCATGATTCATGATTCAATTCATGATTCATGATTCGATTCATGATTCATGATTCAATTCCAGATTCATGATTTGATTTATGATTCATGATTCAATTCCAGATTCATGATTTATGATTCAATTCATGATTCAATTCATAATTCATGATTCATAATTTATGATTCGATTCATGATTCATGATTCAGGATTCATGATTCAATTCATGATTCATGATTCAATTCATGATTCATGATTCAATTCATGATTCATGATTCATGATTCATAAATCATGATTCGATTCATGATTCATGATTCATGATTAGATTCATGATTCATGATTCGATTCATGATCCATGATTCAATTCATGATTTATGATTTATGATTCAATTTATGATTCAATTCATGATTCATGATTCAATTCATGATTCATGATTCATGATTCGATTCATGATTCATGATTCAATTCATGATTCATGATTCATGATTCAATTCATGATTCATGATTAAATGATTCAATTCATGATTCATGATTCGATTCATGATTCATGATTCATGATTCGATTCATGATTCATGATTCATGATTCAATTCATGATTCATGATTCGTTTTATGATTCATGATTCAATTCATGATTCATGATTTATGATTCAATTCATGATTATTGATTCAATTCATGATTCATGATTAGATTCATGATTCATGATTCATGATTCATGATTAAATTCATGATTCATGATTCGATTCATGATTCATGATTCATGATTCATGATTCGATTCATGATTCAATTCATGATTCATGATTTATGATTCAATTCATGATTCAATTCATGATTCGTGATTCAATTCATGATTCATGATTCGATTCATAAATTATGATTCAATTTATGATTCATGATTTAATTCATGATTTATTTCATGATTCATGATTTATTTCATGATTCATGATTCAATTCATGATTCATGATTCATGATTCAATTCATGATTCATGATTCATGATTCAATTCATGATTCATTTCATGATTTATGATTTAATTCATGATTAATGATTCATGATTCAATCCATGATTCATGATGCAATTCATGATTCATGATTCGATTCATGATTCATGATTCAATTCATGATTTATGATTCAATTTATGATTCAATTCATGATTCATGATTCAATTCATGATTCATGATTCATGATTCAATTCATGATTCATGATTCGATTCATGATTCATGATTCAATTCATGATTCACGATTCATGATTCAATTCATGATTCATGATTCAATTCATGATTCATGATTTAATTCATGATTCATGATTCAATTCATGATTCATGATTTATGATTCAATTCATGATTCAATTCATAATTCATGATTCATAATTTATGATTCGATTCATGATTCATGATTCAGGATTCATGATTCAATTCATGATTCATGATTCAATTCATGATTCATGATTCATGATTCATAAATCATGATTCGATTCATGATTCATGATTCATGATTAGATTCATGATTCATGATTCGATTCATGATTCATGATTCAATTCATGATTTATGACTTATGATTCAATTTATGATTCAATTCATGATTCGTGATTCAATTCATGATTCATGACTAAATGATTCAATTCATGATTCATGATTCGATTCGTGATTCATGATTCATGATTCGATTCATGATTCATAATTCATGATTCAATTCATGATTCATGATTCGATTTATGATTCATGATTCAATTCATGATTCATGATTTATGATTCAATTCATGATTCAATTCATGATTCATGATTCATAATTTATGATTCGATTCATGATTCATGATTCAGGATTCGATTCATGATTCATTATTCAATTCATGATTCAGGATTCGATTCATGATTCATGATTAGATTCATGATTTATGATTCAAATCATGATTCATAATTCATGATTTATGATTCATGATTCATGATTCGATTCATGATTCATGATTCATGATTCAATTCATGATTCATGATTCAATTCATAATTCATGATTCATGATTCAATTCATGATTCATGATTCATGATTCATGATTCATGATTCAATTCATGATTCATGATTCAATTCATGATTCAAAATTCGATTCATGAATTATGATTCAATTTATAATTCATGATTTAATTCATGATTCATGATTTGATTCATGATTCATGATTCAATTCATGATTCATTTCATGATTTATGATTCATTTCATGATTCATGATTCAATTCATGATTCATGATTCATGATTCAATTCATGATTCATTTCATGATTCATGATTTAATTCATGATTAATGATTCATGATTCAATTCATGATTCATGATGCAATTCATGATTCATGATTTAATTCATGATTCATGATTCAATTCATGTTTCATGATTCGATTCATGATTCATGATTAAATTCATGATTCATAATTCAATTCATGATTCATAATTTGATTCATGATTCATGATTCATGATTCGATTCATGATTCATGTTTCATGATTCAATTCATGATTCATGATTCGATTCATTATTCATGATTCATGATTCGATTCATAATTCTTGATTCATTTCATGATTCATTATTCATGATTCAAATCATGATTCAATTTTCGATTCATAATTCATGATTCGATTCATGATTCATGATTTGATTCATGATTCATGATTCATAATTCATGACTTGATTCATGATTCATGATTCATGGTTCATGATTCATGATTCAATTCATGATTCATGATTCAATTCATGATTCATGATTCGATTCATGATTCAATTCATGATTCATGATTCGATTCATGATTCATGATTCATGATTCACGATTCAATTCATGATTCATGATTCATGATTCAATTCATGATTTATGATTTATGATTCAATTTATGATTCAATTCATGATTCATGATTCAATTCATGATTCAATTCATGATTCATGATTCAATTCATGATTCATGATTCATGATTCATGATTCAATTCATGATTCATGATTCAATTCATGATTCATGATTCGATTCATGATTCATGATTCATGATTCATGATTCAATTCATGATTCATGATTCAATTCATGATTCATGATTTGATTCATGATTCATGATTCAATTCATGATTCATGATTTATGATTCAATTCATGATTCAATTCATGATTCCTGATTCAATTCATGATTCATGATTCATGATTCGATTCATGATTCATTAATCAATTCATGATTCATGATTTGATTCATGATTTATGATTCAATTCATGAATCAAGATTCATGATTCATGATTCAATTCATGATTCATGATTCAAATTATGATTCATTTCATGATTCATGATTCAATTCATGATTCATGATTCAATTCATGATTCATGATTCAATTCATGATTCATGATTAAATGATTCAATTCATGATTTATGATTTGATTCATGATTCATGATTCATGATTCGATTCATGATTCATGATTCAATTCATGATTCATGATTCGATTCATGATTCATGATTCAATTCCAGATTCATGATTTGATTTATGATTCATGATTCAATTCCAGATTCATGATTTATGATTCAATTCATGATTCAATTCATAATTCATGATTCATAATTTATGATTCGATTCATGATTCATGATTCAGGATTCATGATTCAATTCATGATTCATGATTCAATTCATGATTCATGATTCAATTCATGATTCATGATTCATGATTCAATTCATGATTCATGATTCATGATTCATAAATCATGATTCGATTCATGATTCATGATTCATGATTAGATTCATGATTCATGATTCGATTCATGATCCATGATTCAATTCATGATTTATGATTTATGATTCAATTTATGATTCAATTCATGATTCATGATTCAATTCATGATTCATGATTCATGATTCATGATTAGATTCATGATTCATGATTCGATTCATGATTCATGATTCAATTCATGATTTATGATTTATGATTCAATTTATGATTCAATTCATGATTCATGATTCAATTCATGATTCATGATTCATGATTCGATTCATGATTCATGATTCAATTCATGATTCATGATTCATGATTCAATTCATGATTCATGATTAATTGATTCAATTCATGATTCATGATTCGATTCATGATTCATGATTCATGATTCGATTCATGATTCATGATTCATGATTCAATTCATGATTCATGATTCGTTTTATGATTCATGATTCAATTCATGATTCATGATTTATGATTCAATTCATGATTATTGATTCAATTCATGATTCATGATTAGATTCATGATTCATGATTCATGATTCATGATTCAATTCATGATTCATGATTTATGATTCAATTCATGATTATTGATTCAATTCATGATTCATGATTAGATTCATGATTCATGATTCATGATTCATGATTCCATTCATGATTCATGATTCATGATTCGATTCATGATTCATGATTCATGATTCGATTCATGATTCATGATTCAATTCATGATTCATGATTTATAATTCAATTCATGATTCAATTCATGATTCGTGATTCAATTCATGATTCATGATTCGATTCATAAATTATGATTCAATTTATGATTCATGATTTAATTCATGATTTATTTCATGATTCATGATTCAATTCATGATTCATGATTCATGATTCAATTCATGATTCATGATTCATGATTCAATTCATGATTCATTTCATGATTCATGATTTAATTCATGATTCATGATTCAATCCATGATTCATGATGCAATTCATGATTCATGATTCGATTCATGATTCATGATTCAATTCATGATTTATGATTTATGATTCAATTTATGATTCAATTCATAATTCATGATTCAATTCATGATTCATGATTCATGATTTAATTCATGATTCATGATTCAATTCATGATTCATGATTCATGATTCAATTCATGATTCATGATTCGATTCATGATTCATGATTCAATTCATGATTCACGATTCATGATTCAATTCATGATTCATGATTCAATTCATGATTCATGATTCAATTTATGATTCATGATTCAATTCATGATTCATGATTTATGATTCAATTCATGATTCAATTCATAATTCATGATTCATAATTTATGATTCGATTCATGATTCATGATTCAGGATTCATGATTCAATTCATGATTCATGATTCAATTCATGATTCATGATTCATGATTCATAAATCATGATTCGATTCATGATTCATGATTCATGATTAGATTCATGATTCATGATTCGATTCATGATTCATGATTCAATTCATGATTTATGACTTATGATTCAATTTATGATTCAATTCATGATTCGTGATTCAATTCATGATTCATGATTCATGATTTGATTCATGATTCATGATTCAATTCATGATTCATTATTCATGATTCAATTCATGATTCATGATTCGATTCATGATTCATGATTCAATTCATGATTCATGATTTATGATTCAATTCATGATTCAATTCATGATTAATTTCATGATTCATGATTCATGATTCGATTCATGATTCATGATTCGATTCATGATTCATGATTCAATTCATGATTCATGATTCATAATTCATGATTTATGATTCATGATTCGATTCATGATTCATGATTCATGATTCAATTCATGATTCAGGATTCGATTCATGATTCATGATTAGATTCATGATTCAGGATTTGATTCATGATTCATGATTAGATTCATGATTTATGATTCAAATCATGATTCATAATTCATGATTTATGATTCATGATTCATGATTCGATTCATGATTCATGATTCAATTCATGATTCATGATTCATTATTTAATTCATGATTCATGATTCGATTCATGATTCATGATTCAATTCATGATTCATGATTCATGATTCAATTCATGATTCATGATTCATGATTCATGATTCAATTCATGATTCATGATTCAATTCATGATTCATGATTCGATTCATGAATTATGATTCAATTTATAATTCATGATTTAATTCATGATTCATGATTTGATTCATGATTCATGATTCAATTCATGATTCATTTCATGATTTATGATTCAATTCATGATTCATGATTCATGATTCGATTTATGATTTATGATTCAATTCAAGATTCATGATTTATGATTCAATTCATGATTCAATTCATGATTCATGATTCAATTCATGATTCATGATTCATGATTCGATTCATGATTCATTAATCAATTCATGATTCATGATTTGATTCATGATTTATGATTCAATTCATGAATCAAGATTCATGATTCATGATTCAATTCATGATTCATGATTCAAATTATGATTCATTTCATGATTCATGATTCAATTCATGATTCATGATTCAATTCATGATTCATGATTTATGATTCTATTCATGATTCATGATATATGATTCATGATTCATGAATCAATTCATGATTCATTTCATGATTCATGATTCAATTCATGATTCATGATTTATGATTCAAATCATGATTCATGATTCAAAACATGATTCATGATTCATTATTTAATTCATGATTCATGATTCGATTCATGATTCATGATTGAATTCATGATTCATGATTCAATTCATGATTCATGATTCGATTTATGATTCATGATTCATAATTCAATTCATGATTCATGATTCATGATTCATGATTCGATTCATGATTCATGATTCAATTCTCAATTCATGATTTGATTCATGATTCATAATTCATGATTCGATTCATGATTCATGATTCATGATTCAATTCATGATTCATGATTCAATTTATGATTCATGATTCGATTCATGATTCATGATTCAATTCATGATTCATGATTAAATGATTCAATTCATGATTCATGATTCGATTCATGATTCATGATTCATGATTCGATTCATGATTCATGATTCAATTCATGATTCATGATTCGATTTATGATTCATGATTCAATTCATGATTCATGATTTATGATTCAATTCATGATTCATGATTCAATTCATGATTAGATTCATGATTTATGATTCATGATTCATGATTCATTTCATGATTCATGATTCATGATTCAATTCATGATTCATGATTCATGATTCGATTCATGATGCATGATTCAATTCATGATTCATGATTCGATTCATGATTCATGATTCGATTCATGATTCATAATTCAATTCATGATTCATGATTCAATTCATGATTCATGATTCGATTCATGATTCATGATTCATGATTCATGCTTGAATTCATGATTCATGATTCATTATTCAATTCATGATTCATGATTCATGATTCAATTCATGATTCATGATTCATGATTCGATTCATGATTCATGATTCAATTCATGATTCATGATTAATAATTCATGATTCAATTCATGATTCATGATTCATGATTCAATTCATGATTCATGATTCAATTCATGATTCATGATTCGATTCATGATTCATGATTCAATTCATGATTCATGATTAAATGATTCAATTCATGATTCATGATTCGATTCGTGATTCATGATTCATGATTCGATTCATGATTCATAATTCATGATTCAATTCATGATTCGATTTATGATTCATGATTCAATTCATGATTCATGATTTATGATTCAATTCATGATTCAATTCATGATTCATGAATCATAATTTATGATTCGATTCATGATTCATGATTCAGGATTCATGATTCAATTCATGATTCATGATTCGATTCATGATTCATTATTCAATTCATGATTCAGGATTCGATTCATGATTCATGATTAGATTCATGATTTATGATTCAAATCATGATTCATAATTCATGATTTATGATTCATGATTCATGATTCGATTCATGATTCATGATTCAATTCATGATTCATGATTCATTATTTAATTCATGATTCATGATTCGATTCATGATTCATGATTTAATTCATGATTCATGATTCAATTCATGATTCATGATTCATGATTCATGATTCAATTCATGATTCATGATTCAATTCATGATTCAAAATTCGATTCATGAATTATGATTCAATTTATAATTCATGATTTAATTCATGATTCATGATTTGATTCATGATTCATGATTCAATTCATGATTCATTTCATGATTTATGATTCAATTCATGATTCATGATTCATGATTCAATTCATGATTCATGATTCATGATTCAATTCATGATTCATGATTCAATTCATGATTCATGATTCGATTCATGATTCATGATTCATGATTCATAATTTAATTCATGATTCATGATTCAATTCATGATTCATGATTTGATTCATGATTCATGATTCAATTCATGATTCATGATTTATGATTCAATTCATGATTCAATTCATGATTCATGATTCAATTCATGATTCATGATTCATGATTAGATTCATGATTCATTAATCAATTCATGATTCATGATTTGATTCATGATTTATGATTCAATTCATGAATCAAGATTCATGATTCATGATTCAATTCATGATTCATGATTCAAATTATGATTCATTTCATGATTCATGATTCAATTCATGATTCATGATTCAATTCATGATTCATGATTTATTATTCTATTCATGATTCATGATATATGATTCATGATTCATGAATCAATTCATGATTCATTTCATGATTCATGATTCAATTCATGATTCATGATTTATGATTCAAATCATGATTCATGATTCAAAACATGATTCATGATTCATTATTTAATTCATGATTCATGATTCGATTCATGATTCATGATTGAATTCATGATTCATGATTCAATTCATGATTCATGATTCGATTTATGATTCATGATTCATAATTCAATTCATGATTCATGATTCATGATTCATGATTCGATTCATGATTCATGATTCAATTCTCAATTCATGATTTGATTCATGATTCATGATTCATAATTCATGATTCGATTCATGATTCATGATTCATGATTCATGATTCAATTCATGATTCATGATTCAATTTATGATTCATGATTCGATTCATGATTCATGATTCAATTCATGATTCATGATTAAATGATTCAATTCATGATTCATGATTCGATTCATGATTCATGATTCATGATTCGATTCATGATTCATGAATCATGATTCAATTCATGATTCATGATTCGATTTATGATTCATGATTCAATTCATGATTCATGATTTATGATTCAATTCATGATTCATGATTCAATTCATGATTCATGATTAGATTCATGATTTATGATTCATGATTCATGATTCATTTCATGATTCATGATTCATGATTCAATTCATGATTCATGATTCATGATTCGATTCATGATGCATGATTCAATTCATGATTCATGATTCGATTCATGATTCATGATTCGATTCATGATTCATGATTCATAATTCAATTCATGATTCATGATTCAATTCATGATTCATGATTCGATTCATGATTCATGATTCATGATTCATGCTTCAATTCATGATTCATGATTCATTATTCAATTCATGATTCATGATTCATGATTCAATTCATGATTCATGATTCATGATTCGATTCATGATTCATGATTCAATTCATGATTCATGATTCAATTCATGATTCATGATTAATAATTCATGATTCAATTCATGATTCATGATTCA